>NW_005054484.1:805495-853996 GCF_000277835.1 Geospiza fortis | reverse complement strand
GTAGTTTTTAGTATAAAGACATAACACTGCCCTGGGGGCAGGCAGAGTGCCTGGAACTGTCCTGCTGGATGGACCTCGGCAGGGCAGGAGAAAGAATTTTATAGATAAGAAACAATGAACAACCTTGAGACCGAGAAATGAAGAGCCCTGACTGCTTCTTCAAGCACTGGGCTGGGAAAAGAGACTTTCCAACTTTTCTCGGGGTCACTCTGAGCAGCCAGAGATCCCAACACTTGAGTGCTGTGTCCAGCTCTGGGCCCTCAGGAAAAAGGACATTGAGGGGCTGAGTGTGTCCAGAGAAGGGCAGCAAGGCTCACGAAGCTCTAGAAAAGATGCCCCATGAGGAGTAGCTGAGGGAGCTGGGTTTGTTCAGGCTGGAGAAGAGAAGGTTCAGACCTCGCTCTTTCCAACTCCCTGACAGTTGGGTGCAGGGAGCTGTGCTGATCCCTTCTGCTGTGCTTACAGTGAGAGGACAAGAGGAAATGGCCCCAAGCTGAGACAGGGAGATTCAGACTAGGCAGCATAAAAATATTTTTCACTGTTAGGGTGGTGGAATAGTTTGCTCAGGAAGAAGTTGGAGTCACCAGCCCTGGAGGTGATTAAGAAGAATGTGGATTTGGCACTGGGTTAGTGGTGTAAGGTTTACAGTGGTGGTGTGGGTTGGTGGCTGGGCTTTAAGGCCTCTTCCACCCTTGATCCTATGACGACATATCATCCTGTAACAACAACCCTGATCTTGCATTTTTCAATACTGCTGATAATGCACACACTCAAAAAACTACCACCTGCCAAAACAGTACACAATTCTGCACAATTCATCCCCTAGACAGATGATGCAACAACAGAAAACCAAACAACAAAGCCACCACAACAGACATTAGAAATGCTGCTTAATAAGCTCTGAGGTGTCACTTGCACACTATGATGATGAGGATGCTCTGAGAACAAATTTGGAAAAGAATTTATGCAGTGGTATTGCCAGCAGCAAGGAACAAAAATCTGCTCTTTTTCTTTTCATGTGTGTAAAATAGGTTTAATTTTCAGGTCAGTGTGTGATATCATGATATTAATGGACAGTCTTGTATTCTATCCATTTCCTTCAAGTTGAGCTTCTGGTCTCTGATCATGATCACAAGCAATTCTGCTTATCAAAAGATGGCCAAAAAACCACAAAGTTCTCATCTCTCTGCTTCATCAGTAATTAGCAGAAAATTATTGAGGTAAAGCTTACAATGGAGATAAAGCCTCATATACAGTGGAATCTTTACTTTTGACTTGTCTGAACAAGCATGAACAAAATCCACATCAAATAATAATTTCAGCCTGCTGTCTTTTACAGTGAGTTCCATTTCACATATCTCCAATCTTAGCTTGTCATTAGCAATGTTAATTAGTTCACTATCTCAATACCACACTGGATTCAGTAAAAACTGAGATCATTGCTAATTTGAGAAGAAAGCTGTTTTTTTCTTTAACATAGTAATAGTCACTGCAGTGAGTAATAAGTCACTGTAGAAAACATCCAGAGAAATTAATAATGCTTGCAATTTTCAATGTTACAAAATTAAAATGCTACTGTTTTTAATTTCCAACAAGATAATCAAAGGATAATTATGAATGATCACATTTACTGTATTACTAACCCTGTGAGGACAAACAGTGACACAGCATTCAAAGTTGAGTTATCTCCTGCTATGCCATGAGCCAAGTTCTGTGTGCACACACATGGTGTACATCCTGCCACAGCTCTCTTTCTGTAGGCAACCATTTTCCCATGTCAGCATGGTAATTGTTCTTTGGTATCTCTGTGATGATAGAGGGGCTTATTTGAAATCTCTCACATGGTCCCAGTTCACAGGTTTTTTGTAGAAGGTAAAAAAAAAAACCCAAATATGTGAATTTCAATCACAAGTCACAAGAGTGGCCTGTGCAATTTAACAGTTCTCTTGCACCAGGAGGTACAGAACACCTGAGCTTCCCTCAGGACCTCCTGCAAAGGGAAAATGCTGGGAGGTTACTGGGAATATACTGAAACTGCCCTGCTCCCTCCCAGCACCTAATGGAGCCCATCACCAACCCCCATGAACATAGTGACCAGCAGCTCAGGTAAAATGGGTCTCAGTGCCCCAAGAAGTGTCTAACTCCCACATTTCTCCTCTCAAGCAGGGCAGAAGGGGGAGAGCAGGGCAAATGGAAGTGGGCAGCTGAACCTTCAGCAGTGGATTTACATCTCCTAAAGCAGATGAGGCGCTGAGACAGGAGGTCTCCATGCTCACAGGTAATCCTGTCCCCATTTCTGCTGAGTCGAGTGTGCACACATTTGCAATTGTGTCTCTGTATGTCACAGAAGAGAAACAATGCTCAGGGGTTTTCTAAAGCAATTTTTAAATTTAGATTTATTTAAAGACTATTTACAGCCTTACTTCAGCTGGATTAGGAAAGGAGTGGTGACAGCCTAATTTAAAACATCAAAGGACCAGCTGTACATGGGGCAGGTGGGCAGGAGGGGAAGGCTGCAGGAAGTGTCTCTCAGAATCCTGTTGCTCTTCCAGGCACACACATTATCCCTGACTTCCCTCTGGGCCCTGAACACATGAGACTCAGCAGCTCACTCAAATGAAGCAATTAGCACCCAGCATTTGCTGTCAGAGCTGTCAGCACTAAGCTGCCTGCTTGGCCCTGGCCACTGCAGGTCATTTCCTATGACCATTTTTAGGAAGCCCTGGATGAGCCCTGCTGCCCCTGGCACAGGTACAAACCACTGGCTCAGCTACTCCCTGCCTGCCAGCCCCAATGCTTCCATGCTGAACAGAAGCTCCTGGGCTGCTGCATGGGGAGGATTCTTGCTAAAAACAGAGATTGTGGCTGATCCACTTCTTCCTTCAACCCTTGTGCTAGAAGTAGATACACAGACAAATAAATAATATCAGGTACAGGATCAGCTTACACCAAACACCATCCAGACAGCAGGCAGACTCCTGTCCTACCACACAGGCCTGCAGAAACAAAGGAAACATTACTGGGTTGCACTGGGGTTTTTAAAATGCAGGAAAAGGTCACCTTCCATCTCTCTCTCTGTTTCTCATGTATTTTAAAGTTTGAAAACTAACCTTTTGATAGCAGCACCCTACACTGAAAAACACATCACCTTTAACTGCAAGGCAGTTTGGGAAATAAGGCAGTCAAGCCATTTCCAGGCTACACAACATTAACTGTTAAAAAAAAAAGAAAAAGACATAAAAGATGTATTAGTAACTGAGCAGGCTGACATGCTGCTTGAGACTAATGGATGGAGTGCTGGTCTCTTGTTTAATAAACATATACAAATAGCAGAGATGGTCATGACACAATTCTACACCATTCCCACACCAAAAACCAACTGTGAAAGATTCACCTGTGTATTTTTGTCAGCTGCAGTGGGCATTCTTATTTACTATCTATGCACACTTATGTGAAGGGCTTATCAAGGTTATAATTGAGCTGAAAATCTATCCAGCCTCATGAAAAAAAAAAAAAACAAGTATTTTTGAAGATCATTTCCTGCAGAAGTGAGTGACTTTTTTAAAAAACATTCAAAGAGCAAAATCGTCAGGAAATGGTAAGTGGCAAATACTGATTAGCTAAAATCATCAGCATTTCACTAAAAGGAAATATCCAAAGTAAAATAAAATGATTCTGGCTATTTTCTCTTTTTTAGTGAAATAAAATGTGTGCTTTATTTTCAGTTTGTTCCACTGGAGCAGAGGAGAGAGAGAAAAATGAAAGATGAGAGCCATAATCTGTGAGAGTGCTCTCAGACTTCCCCAGATAGTGAAATTTAACACTGGCAGATACAACAGCAACTCATCTCAGAGCCCAAGCTCTGCTCTGGAATCAGGGACAGCACTGAAAAAAACAGGGATAAAGAACTTTTATCAGCCTCAGCTGGTAAGAGAGGCAAGGTGTAAAAATAGTCTGTAAGCATTGTAAACCAACAAGAAAAAACCTCTGTAGCTGCTTTCTTGCCATTTTATTCTTCAAATTATTGCCCTTAGAGCAGAGTGGAGTTTAAGTTTAATACTAACTGCTACAAAATCCCCACAATTACTTCCCTTACAATGAAGAATTTTTTCCTAATATCCCATCGAACCCTCCTCTCTGTCAGTTTGAAGCCATTCCCCCTTGTCTTGTCAATCCAGGGCCTTGTAAGTAGTCTGTTCATCTTTCTGGTAGCTCCCTTGAGGTACTGGAAGGTCACAAAAAAAGCTTCTCCTGTGCAGGTGAACAATGCCAGCTGTGCCAGCCTTTCCTCCCAGCAGAGCTGCTCCATCCCTCTGCTCCTCCTGGAGCCTCCTCTGGGCTCTCTGAGCAGCTCCAGGTGCCTCCTGTGCTGGCCCAGGCTGGGACAGCTCTGCAGGTGGGAAATCACTGAGGGCAGAGGGGCAGAATCCCCTCCCTTGCTGCCCACACTGTCTGCTAGCCACTGTCCCCTGTACACTAGCCACTGTCCCCTGTGTACTAGCCACTGTCCCCTGTGCACTAGCCAATGCTCTTTATACACCAGCCAATGCCCCTGTGCATTAACCAATGCCCCTGTACACTAGCCACTGCCCCCTGTGCACTAGCCACTGCCCCCTGTACATTAGCCAATGCCCTCTGTGCACTAGCCACTGTCCCCTATGCACTAGCCACTGCTCCCTGCACACTGTACAGGGGTACACTGCTCAATGCTCCTCTGTTTTAGAAGGCTCCCCTTGCAGGATCAGGCCCCAGATTCTGGGCACTGCGATCACAGTTATTTGCATGGTACCCCCAGGTGCGCCCATGTTCAGCAGCCACAGAGGTTTCAGAGACAGTCACACAATCCAGGGGCTGTGGGACAAGGGAATGGCTGTTTAGGGCTGCTTTAGCAGTGAGAAATAAACACATCATCATCCAATGAAACCAGGACTGTGCACACACTCCTATCACAGTGACACCAAAGGGGTTATTCATTCTAACCTGCTTTCAGCACGCTGCTTTCAGCAAGAACAGTTGGAAGAAAAGGAGACATCTGGCTCAAGAATGCCATGACAGAAAAAACAAAGGACTGAACCTCTGGGAACATAGGGTGGTAATGGGTAAATTTATAGTAATGGTTAAATTTTAATATGCATGTAGTAAGTGTATATAAGAAACACTTCTAGAACCACATGTCCACGTTAGGTTAGGATCTCCAGCATGAACCTCAGGCCTGAATAAATGATGCTGTCTTTAATACAGCTTTAGTGTTGGAGAGTCTTACTCTGATATTTCAGTGGACCTTAAGTGCTATTAAGAAGGGGACAAACCGCCACAAAAATGGGCAATGCACACAAAAACTGTGTGTCCAGAACTCCTGATGCAGGAAGTCACCCACTTGTTGCTACAGCATACACTTTCACATCATTCCCCAATCAAACTAACATTCCAAGTAGCCAGCCCAATTGTAAAAATGTTCTTTTTAATAAAAAGGGAACAAATGAGGAAATGCACAGAAGATTCCACACTTAATTTGATAATACACAGATAAAATCTAGAAATTGATAAACACTGATGTACAGAAGTTATCTCCAGGCCTTCAGAGAACTCTGAAACAGATAACTGTAGGTCCTAATTAGTGCTTTCAGTGTGTTTTTATACATACACAAAACATCTTGGTCCATATACTCACACTCAACTTTGCTGGAATCACAGATTTTATTCACACGCTTCTCAAGCTGAAGACTTTTTTTTACCATTTTGCTATATTTTGAACAATATATTCACTACAGAGCAGTTTCATAATTAAAACCCTTTAATTAAAGAAGATTAATTAAACATGAGATAAGCACAAATACTAAACAAACTGCTCCAGAGAAAACCCAGAATCTGACCTACCAAAATGACTTCATATGCAATTACACATGCTGTGAATTACTGTCTGTAGGTAATTGCCTTGGCTGTCTCCTTAAAGTCAACCGACCACACATTAAAGTTAAATAATATCAAACCAGAAAAGAAGTCAGGGCTGATTGGAGTTGCAGTTAAATGCATTTATTTTTTA
Organism: Geospiza fortis; assembly: GCF_000277835.1. NCBI lineage: Eukaryota > Metazoa > Chordata > Aves > Passeriformes > Thraupidae > Geospiza > Geospiza fortis. Next base: position 847,953 of record NW_005054484.1, on the reverse strand, counting down.
TATATTTCAGCATTAACACATTACTGGTTCAAAATCATTTACCAGTGTTTAACCAAATGGACAAAGAAAAGGCAACACTTAGGTTCTACATCCAGTAACAGACAATTTTAATTGCTTTTGGGATCTCTGCTATTATTCTTCCTAGCAGACAGAAGAATAGCAGACAGTTTAAATTTTTAGGGACCTTTTCCCCTAAAGGAACGGGTGCAGGGATGAATTCAGTAAAAGAAACTGAAATTCTAATTATAGTCTCCAAGGCAGACACAGTAGAGCAGTCTGCCAAGACCTCTTTCATTAGCTAAATAACTTCAAACTCTTTCAAGAAGTGTAACCCATCAAGATTTATGGAAGAATAGAAGGCAATTTTAAATAGGTGTAGTAGCTGTTTAAGTTATTTATTTTTTTCAATTGAAAGACATAAATAATATTTTCAAATGGTCGATGTGTGTGAAAGGAGCTAGCCAGGGAAGAATGAAAGTCCTGGAGAAAAAAGGTAATATACCTTGTAGACTTACAGAAGAGTGTTTATATATGTAGCTGTTGTATGACATTTAAATCAAACTGGCATTTAAAAGCACCGACAAAGAAATTCTGCTCTAGGGAAATTTTTGATTGCTAATGATTTTCAGAGCCAAAATCTCACTATTGGCACATACAGCATGGCCAGTGAGGAAAATTAACACAAACACAAAGTTCAAAAATAAAGACAACATATAAACAGTATTTTATTTTCCCTGTTTCCTGGTGGTATATGTAAATGCAGTTTGAGGCACTGACAAGTTATAGGCACGAGACTATAGTATCTTCAGAAATTTAAACTGCTTAAATGGAACTAAGGGCTTTATTTGTCTTTTGAGCTACCTTGAAATCCTGAGGACAAATACTGTGGTCTCTTTATATTCCCTTCCCTGGGTGCTGCTCTAGCCTGCTTACAAGCCTTTAAAAAATTACTGCCAAGAAACAACAGTAACTGACATATGATTGCTATTTTCTATTTCTTCATTATGCAAATACTTTGAAAATTGAAAATACCACGTACAATCTAAAAATAAATGGACTTGATCAAAACCATGCTTTATATGATAAATGCTGATGATTTAATGTAAATATTGATTCAAGAGAGGAGGCAATGTTTTCCTCAGATCTAGACACATCATTAGTGTATCAGTTAGGACCAGCCAAACCCCTCATGGATGCCTGTACAGCACATTGTTTTCAACACTAGAGATATCTGCTGCTTTCTTATTGACTTCTCAGGAGCTGTAGAACACCCATCACAAGTGTAATCTGAGCTCCTTGTGCAGGCTGAGTACAGGTACTGCTGCCTTGTAATTGCAGAAAAATATAATTGCACACAGCCCTTCATAAGACACTTAAACACCCACTCATGCAGCCTTCAAACACAACCAGACTAAAGGCAAAGTTTAACCATAAACACAGTTTTATTGGATGGCTTCAAACAATGAAAACAGCTATTTCATCAAGCTTCTGTAAATAACTGTAACTTCAGCAAGAGAGATATGCTACACTTAACCAAAAAATAATAAAATAATCACCCCTCATTAAATGCATGTTTGAAACAGATGAAGTACCACCTCAAAATAACAAAATAACACTTACAATGGCCTTCAAACACCAGTGAACTCTCAGTCTCAACCTAATCCAAGCTACTGCATTGTCTCAGGTATTGCTTTTCCCCCTGCTACAGAGCCATTATCTTTTTTTATTATAATTAGTATAAGAACTCTTACCTCTCCAGCTCGTATTCTTTCATTCCTACTTTTACAGCCTTCATTACCTGTAAGATACATATTAGCGTGGGACCATCATAGCAGGAGGAAATCTCATATTTATAAATTTATGACTTATGACTATCTCCAGAGAAACCTATATTACAAAAATATCATCTGTACTTCATTTAAATTTACATCAGTACATGCATTTTAAAACTACACTGGAATCAAACACTTAAAGCTTTAAAAAGGCCTGCAGTCTCCAGCAATAAAGCAAGTTTAATTGCCAAACTACTACATCCCAATGAAGTGCAGCTCACCAAAATACCAATGTTCAATTGTGAAAACTGTGGTGAACATGGCAGCAAGGCCTTTTGTTCTACTTAGGCAAAATAAAGCTATGAACTGTATTAGCCTACAACGGGAGAGTCTCTTTGATAGTTTGAATCAATAGAGAACTATTGAAGTTAACACCAGTTTACAGGTCATAAATCTGATCCTTGTTCTCAGATTTGCTAAGAAAGTTTTATTACTTTGTTTCTGTATTATAGAAGTTCTAGGCAGCTGCTCTACGGAAAAAAAATACTCTCAGATGTGATAAGGTTATTCAAGGATGGCAAAAAACCAAGGAATGTGAATGTAAAATGACTACCCTTTGAGTTTTCAATTTTGCAATATTCATTTTAGCACATTCTTACCCTTCATAGTTTGGATATCTGAGGAGCAAGGAGCCAAGACAAGCTGAGACAGTAACCTTATCAGCTAGTTTAACCTAAGCTCCCCCTGGCCATCACCGGTCTCAGGACTCATGGGCAGATCTGCATTTCTGTGTGGAGCACAGGACTGACAGCCAGGCTGGTTTTGTCATGACCACCAGGAGAGGGGTGCAGCTCCCCTGTGTAGTGCCAGGTCCAACCTGAGAGCGTGGACTTGGCATTGCCACTCTGGGATGGGAACAGAAGAGCAGGGCTCAGCACTGCTCCAGGGACTCCCTCAGCTCTGAGGAATCCTCTTCCTGTCCCACACTGTGCATGGAAAGACTTCCCCAGTCCATCAGGATCTGGGGACAGTTACCTGCTAGTTAAGCTTTGCAGAGCTGCACATGGGCCTGAATAATCCTGATCTTTTATTTCTCCATCATGATACAGGTATTTGTGCACACAGAACAGACAGCCTGCAAGCAGGTCACCTTCTGCTGAGGTGAGCTCCTACCCAAACCCACACTTCATTTCTCACACATCACAAACGCACCGGTGAGTTCAAGGGCAATGCAAGGTACATTACTGGGCTGTAATAGGAGGGATATTATCCTCTTATTTCTATCCAGCCTTTCCATTATTTTATTACTAAGCAATTCTGGGTTGCTGGGGACATTTTCTGAGTACCACTGCTACACTAAGAGCAAAAATTATTAACAGTAAAGGATCCATTACCTCTTTATGAGCTTCACTGGAGATTTTATTGGTGTAGCGCAGAACTTCCAACTCCATGTCTGTCTTAATGACACGACTTGAAGAGAAGAACAACAGACAGCATGTTAGACTGCAACTCCACAGCTAAAGAATGCAAAATGAAAAAACCCTGAAAATAATATGCATCACCTATAATAAGATTAGATCAAGTACACCTCAAGAGCAAACAGCTATTACAGTATTCATGACAGCAAAGTATTGTTGGCATTGATTCAGCATTAGCAAAACAATCTTACAAAGGCAAGTCACAAGAATTTCAAATATCAGCCTGCCCTATTTAATACTTATAAACAAGTGGTTCAACCAACATTTTTTCAACTCTTCTACAATACATTAGGAACAAAACCAATGCAATCCTGCATTTGTCATAACTCTAACACTACTTCAAATGGAACATTTCTACAAGCATGCTCAATTTCCTTTTAAACCCAATTTGAAACTATTTTACATATTTAAATTCCCAGAGCTCCAGAATTTCTGTTCACAATCCCAACTCCCACCTATTTGCAATACCTCAAAAGGTGGGCAAGAGGTGATGTGAAAAATGCTATTTTTGTTTGGTATTCAAAAACCCAAACCATGAATTCAGAAACCACAGCAGCAGTAATTACAGCCATGATGTTCATTCTTTCACATGCTTCTGAAGGAAGATAAAAAACATAAAACCCCAAACAAACCAATGCCCTAAAAACCCCATCCTACTCTTTGTGCCTTATGAGATACTGAATTCATGTATGTTTATAAGCCTTGATACTCTCTTCTGAACTCCTGTCAAAAATGCACCGTTTAACTCTTCTCTACATGCATTTCTACCATGTATCTCAAATAAAAGCAGCTATTGAGTGTGACATGCACAGTAAAGCAGACACAGTTCCATAACCTCTATTAAACACCACATACTCCTTCCACTGTTACACAAACTGAATTCCTGGTGTTTTTCATGCCCATCTCAAAGGCAGCTGTGAAGTACATACTTGCTGTTTACAAAGTACAGAACTACATCTATTGAATTGCATGAAAATATTTCAATCATGTTTTCAAGCTGCACTTCAGGGTTTGCAGCAGTTACAAAGAACCATCACTGTTACACTTTGAAACTGCCACCAAGACCCCTCTTTTTATTGTTCCATGCTCCTCCTCACACTGCTGTAGAAAACTATTTACTGTATTTCTCCTCTGTAGTTTGTTTTAATGAGTCCAGAAACAGGTTTCTCAGCCATCAGTGCCTCTGATGTGAGATTACAGCATTTCCCACAGACAGTGCTTTACTACAGCACAGCCACTCCCTTCAAACAACTCTTCTGGCAAGAGTAAAGGTACCTTTGTAAAATCCTGATATTGATCAGAATGCTTTTACAAACAGAAACACTGTAGAGGGGAGTGGATTGACTTTCTTAATAAAATGGAAGATGACATGAAATAATCACTATGCTATTGAGAATGAGAAGTACGAGGTTTTAAAATGCACACCCAGGTGAAAAAATTACCCTGGGATGGTAAAATCTGCTGACTGTGAGTGAGGAAAAAAACGTCCACTCCTGTCTTTCAGCCAAGACGTAAAAAAGAGTGGCTCAAATATATTTCCGTTAGAATGAGACAGCAAAGGCTTATAGATTTTTAATTTTTTTTTTAATCCTATTTCTTGGAAGACTGCATGTGCTAGCAGGGTAATTTAATACTTGTTTGATGTGCCTTTATATTACCTTCAGTATAAAGTACATATCCATGATCTGCAATTGCCCGAAAAATAGGTTGTTTCATAATTCAGCTGTCTGATCTCTTTGTTGCAATCTGCTGGTAATAAAAGTTAGTAACTGCTCTACAGCAAGTGCAAACAGTGCTAGAAACCATTTCCCTTGGCTTGGGCACAAGGCTTCAGGATCAATGTATCTGTATTAGATCACACAATGTATTTGTATTAGATCACAACTTCTCAGGTATCTGTTTGAAAATAGAAATTCACACTCAGCTCAGACTGACTATTTATGCAATGCAGCTCCTTCATTTACACAAGGTCAGGCACTGAAATACTTCACAGAAAATATTTAGTCATTCTGAGACCAACAAAAACCTCTACCCCAGGAGTGAAGGAGAGAAGGAAGGAGAGGGAGGATTGTGCAGGGAACAGGATCAGCTTCACCCTACAGCAGACCCTGGGCTCCTGGGTTGCAGTGGTACTGTTGATGGAGCTCCCATATCATGTCTGGCTAGCAAAAGAGCCTGGATTTCACCACCTTCTCACTGTCTGGACAGTGCAAAAGGCAGCACCCTCCCAAGCCAGGTTTACAGCAGTGGTTGGCACTTTGGGGCAATCTTGTGATGAGTGTCCACAGTTATCATGATGCTTTCCCCCACTTCCAAAATAAGGATAGGAAGAAAATCCCACCTTTTTTCATGAATGTGAACTTCAACATTCTATTAAAATGGCTCTTAGACCAGTTACAGCCTCTGCATAATGCATTAATATTTTAATGGGAACAAATAATTTCCAGGCTCCAGCTAATGCAAATTGCCACAATGTACAGATTCCACATGTAAGGCACTCCTCAGATTAGCAGGGGGTGCACTCAGTGCAATCTAGTTGAAATAAAAGCACAAGTCTCTGAGTGTCAGGACTGACCTATAACTTTCACCTTTTTTCCCCCTCATTTTGCCAGTGTAAAAACATTTCTTCTTCCTCATTCTCCTTTTACACACATTTTCTACTTTTATTTTCACTTAGCCATATGAGCAGCTGGTCTTTGCACCCATGTCAGTCAGACAGCAGGACAGAGAAACTTTAATATAAACAAGAATCATTTCAATCCTGAAAGTGCATTTGGGCATTTTAAATGTCTGGATACCAAATTACATGCATGACCTAATCAAGTGGTGAGGAGCACATAGAATTCAAGGCAATTATGAGGCTGAAACTCACATAACTCAACTGTATTTTCCTAAACCAGTGCTCTCCTCAAAGATACATAAATTGGTTCTCTATGTGCATTCTGCAGCTCTGATAATGCTGCCAGAAGCATTTGTTTCCAGTTATCAGATGAGTGCTTTATCACCTGACTTGTTTTGCTGCTTTTTGGTACATGCGTGAAACCTTAATGTCTCCTTTCTGTGACACACATGGAAAACACCTGGGAATGTCCACTCCTCCTTTTCCTTCTGGAAGTATTAGATTTACAGACCACCTAACAAATCAGGATGATGCCCATGTGGGCAGACTTCACAGGCCTGCCTCATTTTTACCCTTTCTCACCTCTGCTGTTACTTTTCCACATTTTATTTATAGAAATTTCTCTATCACAGTTGATACATTTATGCTCTTCTGCAATGCATAAAAACTTGCTAACTGAATTAGCATCAAAGCCAGCAAACACAGCAATGCCCATATGCAAAGGAGAGGCATCACAGTACAATTCTGAGAGACAGGTACATGAACACCAAAGACAGAAGTTCAAAAAATGTTAAGGGGTTTACAGCATAGATAGAAAAACCTCTGAAAACACAAAAAGCAAATGCACAGTTTGAAGGTATTAACATACAGATCAGTTTTCACAAAGACATACTTATAGCTTTCCATCAACATAATGCAAGATACAGAACATTTGAAATCTTCCACATAAAACTATCAAAGCTCATTTTCACTGGGTTTACAGGAAAATACAGTATATACAGGCACAAAGCTGCAAATTACTAAATGTTTACTTCTAGCAACAACAGGATTATGATAGACACTGGCAAATTACAGGAACAAAAGGCCATTTGGCTAAGTGTTGGTGTCAAAAAACCTCCTGATTCCTAAGGAGATCATTTAGACAAGTTTGAATTCTTTCTTCTGTTAGATGGCATTTTCTTTTCAAAACACTGCAATCAATACTTAGCATACCCATTCGCTATGAAATGTGAAGTGGAAGCCTTTAAATTTAAAATGAAAGTTTTAAAATTTGTTTGGAAATACACCCACTCAATAAAATGAAAAAAAAAAACAAAAAACCCCCCAAAAAACACCATCTGCAAACTGCTGAAATCCAGTGTAAGGTTGAATTCTTTTATCTTTAAGTTCTATATCAAGTCAGAAAATGATGAGATCTTGAAAAATTAAGCAAGAGAGGCAACAGATCCTTAACCACAAACACTTTGCCTCTTGTCATTTTTTGTGCATTTTATTAGAAGCCTGTATAATACTAGAGCTGCCTTTTGTAGCTCCCAGTTCCCCCTGGCTGGTTCAGAAAGCTCAGCCATTTCATCTCTAGCTGGCAGCTTGACAGCATGGCATAGAGCAAAGTTTTTCTGACAAGTACCATGTAAAACACAGTAGTTCAGAGCCTGCCAAATCTGAAATGAAATGCATCCCTGCAAGGAGATGATTCAAAGGATGCAATTTCCTACCCCAGAATATAACCCACAAGAATTCATCTTCCTAAAAGAAAAATGTTCTAAACTCTAAAAATATTGCTTTCCAAACAAACTTTCTTGGCTGGTAACTTGACATGCCAAGGAGATTTCTACTTTAGTAAGCTTTAATATACATGACCTGTCATTCACATGTTAATTTCACCAGACACTTAAATCCTAACAACCATCTTTAACATATTTCTGACTTAAAATGAATACCACCAAACTCAGTAAAACCTCTTAAAGCATCTCTGAATACAAATCTGAACTTTCTCTTTACTTAGAATTCCCCTTCCTTGAAAGCCAGGCGTAGGGAAGGTGCATACCAAGCATCCCTCTTCAGTCAGGCTGCAGGAAGAACTGAATTAGGATTCCAGGCTGCCACTCACAGTTCACTGAAGAGATGATTCCTTCCACCCCAGCTCCAGGTGCTGACTTTTCACTGCCTCAGTGCTCCACCTCTCCCAGCACAACCTCTCAGCACTGACCTAATGTTTGTCCTTACCTGAGCTTCCTAAAGAAGATTTAACACCCTTTAATTGAAACCACAGAGAGGAAAAGCTTATGACACCTTGGTAAAGGTGGATGGAAACAAGCTGAAAGCTACCTTGGGAAAAAGTCTGCAGCCCTACTCCAAAGCCTTCTGCAGCTAAAATTGCCATCTCCGTCCCTGCTGTCCTGCTGTCTTCAGTGCAAAGCTTGCAAGTCAGACAGGCCCTCTCCAAGTCCTCCTCCTCACCCCTCTTAAACTCAGAAATCAAGCCCATAACAAAACTTCTCTGTTTAGGAAAAGGAATGGCACAAATTCTAGAATAGGCAGGATCTAAAGATCAGTGCCCCTGACACTCAGCAGCAGGAGCATGAGTCCACTACCACAGCTCCAGGCACACCCAGGACTCATGGATGGAACAATGCCTACACAAAGCCTCCCCACTTCCCTTCTGCAGCTTTGTGTCCTGCCAAGCAATGAAAAATATCTGCCACAACAGATACGTGATCTTTTAACAATTCTAAATGTTCCAAAAATCACTGATGTTCAAAAAACATCTCCACAGTTTTCAAGCTGGCAATTAGCTGTAGATGGAGACAGCAGAAGATGGTTCTCAGCATATGTGCTGAAAATAAGCATTAAAAACATAATATATAGTAGCATGCAATACAATACCCTGCAACAGTGGTAGCCAGAGGGTGCACCTGTGCTTTGTATTTTAAGCTTATCTGTCTTAACTAAGGATTTGCTTCCTCATTTCTAGATTAATTCACACACACACACACACACACACACACACACACAAAAACAAGCTTAGATAAAAAACTAATTCATTAACAAAAATCCACTATTATGTTCTTTCATCCACTACTATGTTTCTTCAGTAATTTTCTAAATGGAAAACTAGAGAGCTTTAGTTGGAGCAATCCTGTGGACAAAGTCAGCAATATTGACCAGAAGAGGAAAACTAATAAAATGGAGCAGCTTTGCACTTAGTCACACATGTAGTTTGTTTGTTTCAGATAGGCTACAGCAGAATTCCCCAAGAATTGTAAAGTACAGTTATTTGAATAATAATTCAACAAAATTAAGGCTATTAAAATAAATCCTGGAGAAGAAATAACACCTAATTAAATACTACCTGTTTAGACAGAGTTTTGATCTACATTTGGTTTCTGTTGCTAGAACATAAATTCTCCTCAGTTCTTTTCCCATTCATACAAATTCATATTTACACAAATGTGTCTTAAACCCTAACACATCCTAGAGAAATGTGTATCCAGATAAAATGCTTAAGAAATATTACATAAATTCTTTGGCTTTCAATGCTGTCACCTTGCCCTATTATTATGTTTGTCCATTATTTCCAGTCCATAACATGAAATCAATTTAAAATTAAGACTCCTGTGGTTAAGTAGGAGGTTTCAGCTGAGGGAACCCCTCTGAAGCAATGGTACAGTATAAGCACGTTCAACACTACTCAAAGATTTTATGTTACTTACCATTCTGCAATTTCAGGATGAAGAATTTTGTTGTTCACATTAAATCTAAAAAAACCCAAAGATATTAATATTAAAAAGCAGCCAGCCACAACACAGAGACAACATACTCTTTCTTTTTTTTTTTTAAACCGTGTATTCTCTGAGGAAGTAAAGTGAAAACAAGTATTGTATAGGAATTCAACAGAGAACCCAGTGAGAAGAATGCATTTAACTTTGCAGAACATGAAACTAAACCATATACATAATTTCAAGAATGTGCAGAAGGCAGTGTAACAGTATGTTTGAGACATGCTTATCACACTTCTTTTGGCAACAATAAAATGCTGGGTTATCAGTTCATTGCTGTGACTGTGGGGTGGACCAGACTGACCTCCAGGCATTCATTCCAAATTATTCTGTGATTTTTACTTTGTTCCTCAAACACCCTTCAATGAAATTAAACCCAGCAAATTGCAGATTTCATCCTTTGTTTCATGCCTTCCCACATCTGTGTGCACAGAAGGTGGCCATGTGATAAACAAGCTTGCTCAGAGGATGGTGAAAAGGAAAATGACCTCTCCATGTCTTTTCCAATCTGCAGAAGAGGCAAAGCAGAAGATCCCAACTCGCCTTGGCCTCTGACACTTCACTATTTTTCTGTTTATTTTCTACATGAGCAATTCATGTATTCTTGGAATGATTTTGAGGCTCTCTAAACAATAACACTACAGTGGCAAATAGAGCAAGCAGCTGAGTAATTAGGTGGAACACAAATGGATTTTCAAGCATTGTTAAAGGGTTTTTTTGCTTACAATTTAAATGCCTAAGGAGTGTTCTGCATCAAGGATATTTTTGTCTGCTCAGGACTGTTGGCTCTCCAGTTAGGGTATTTAAGAGAATTAAAATGCTACAAGCTCCCAACAGTTCTTCAAAAGAATGTTATGAGGCAACAGTTCCTTTTCCCACATTTTTGAAGGAAAAAATTAATTCTATTCCAGGCTATTAACCATTCTTTATACCTCAGAAGGGATCAATGAAAGCACAAATCCAGTTAAAAAAAATTACTTAGAAGTCACTTTTAATTGTGTAAAGGTCTTCCTGTGTCCTGAGAAAGCAGAAAAACCCCCTATGTTTCTCTTTTTTAGAGACAGATGCTCATAAACTTATAAAACCCTAATAAGGAGAAGGCTAGTAGCTCAAACCAAAAATTTATTACAACATTCAAAAAGGACAAGCTGTATGGTATTCAATATTATGGGTATTAATGGAAAATCACGGTAAAAAAATTCAAGACAAAAAGCCACCCACCAGTCCCAGAACAGTCTATCATTATACAATAATAAAATTGGTCACTTGGAAACAAGAAAGTATCAAAAGGGCATGCTTTCAATTTAGTCATCACCATCTCAAAATTTATCACTTATGTAGACCGATGCAAAAATAATTCCACAATGGAAGTAAAATACGGTAAAATACAAATTTATACAGAAGAAAATATATGAATGACATAGTAAAATCAGTCTATGAAGATTCTAAGAGCCCAAAAGCCTGAGCTCCTTGTGTGGCTGGAGAACACCAACTGACACCACCACAGAACACCAAGACACAGAATTATGCAGCAGCTGTAACAAGAGACACAAAAGCTTTCAGTAATGTCATCAGCATGTCAGACAGAAAACTGATCAATGAAGGCAAATGTAAGGAAACAGTGCAGCACTGGAGAGTCCAACACCAGCTCTATGCAAACAGGAGTAAACTATGGTTATTGTGAAATAACAAAAGAAAATAAAGCTCAGGGAAGGGCAGTTACAGAAGGCAGCTGCCTTTGACTCTGAAAATCCACATCTCAAAAAACTGAATTGATCACTTTAACCACAAACACAAATGGATGAAATCAAAAGCAAATTAAATGAGCCAAATATGAATCTCATAAAAGAAAACTGTCTCACCCAAGCATTCAGAAAAGGGGGAAATTGTACACTCCTGTAGACTTACAGCAGCTCACTCTTTAGAAAAGCCATTTCAGCTACAGTCCCTGGATTTTATCTTTCCTGGCCATGCCTCAGGTTTGAGCTTTTATATTTTTCAGATTCTGCGCTGCTTTAATGTGTGGGTCTGGGCTTCACATTATGGGATGGTGAGCTCTGTGCACAGAGCAGGGAGACAAAACAATTCCTGCTCCAGCTGGGCACCAAGGACAAATGATCCAAATCTCAGCCCAAGAGCACAAACACCGTGGGCTGGAGAGAGAAAAACAAGCAGGGTGGGACTGCAGGGGCTAAAGCTGGAATGGGACAATGAACTGCAAGATGCAAATGGAGCAGAACTGATCACAGTGAGAGACCCTGTGCCCGGCCGTGCATTTTGGGGCCATTCTGGTTCACCTTGGGTGCAGCCCTGGCTGGGCTCTTGTGCTGCCCAAGGTGCATCCACTGAGGCCTCTTAACAAATCCCTGCTTTATTCTGTAACTCTTGTCCAGCCTCTGTTCTAGGTCAGCCTTCACAAGGCATCAGGGTCTTCTTGAACTGTCTTTGTGCTGCCAGAAATCCAAGTCTTGCTGGCTGGGACCACCTACTATGTGGCAGTTCCTTAAAATTCTTGTCTGCTGTCAACTGGGGAAGCTCATTAAACACACAGAGAGGTAGCAGGACTGAATCAGGAGGGTGCTGGTGGGTGGAGAAGAGCCAGGAGTTCATCAGCTGAACACAAGTTCTCTCTCTCACCTGAAACACAGACTTTCTGAGGTAATGCCAACTAGAAAACAAGATGTTGGACCTCTGAGACACAGCATATATTGCAGGCCACTTTCTCAAGTAGTCAAAGATTAATGACAGAACTGTCTCAGCTCATGGCAGCTGTGGGTGCTGTGTGAGCAGCCACAAGGCCACCTGTTTATAACTGTGAGACTTCAAAGGCTGATTACTCAAATCACACTTCACTCTTACTTACTCTTACTGTGGTGGTTTAGGCACAGTATTGTCCAATTTAGTGCTCTCACCAAAACCACAGCATCACTGCCACTCACTTGCCCCCTTCCCCTCCAACTGGAAGCTGCTCTCCTAACCACCTCAGGACTAACAATATGATTCCACTACAACTCCCCTCGACTCCTCATTCGTGAGCTTTCAAACCTTTGGAGCAGAATAGTCCTTCAAAAGTTGTCCCATTTTCTTTCTTTAGTGCTCCCACTAGAACCACAGTGCCACTTGCTTCCCCTCCCAGTGGAAGTACAAAAGGCAAAGATCATGGGGTGAGACAAGAATGATTTTCTGGAAACAGCAACAAGATAAGAAAATGAACAGCAACAACAACAACAAAATTAAGAACAAAAGGCCAAAGAAAAGATTTTCATGGGAAACCCTTGACAATAAACAAAACACCCAATGGGACCATTCTGCCCACCACGTTTCTCTGCAGGAAGGAACCCCCTTCTTCTCCAAAGCAAAGAGAGAGTCCCTTCCCCAGCCCCAGCCCTGACATGAGCTGGGACAGAACAACACCTGGGTCCTGGCTGTGCCCCCTCCCAGACCCTGCAGAAAATCAACCCTGTCCTGGCCAGCACCAGGACATCTGCAAGGCAGCCAAACCAACCAACCACAGCCTGAAAGGTACTGCTCAAACCCAACAGGAAGAGCTTTTCACCACCAACAGTATGAGTATACAAATGGTGTTTAATTCACATAATTTGTGCACAAACCTCTACACAAAATCCCATGACCATGGCCTCCCAGCAAAGTTTTGATCTCACTAGACAGCAAACAACTTACTCATAACAAAACATGTCCTACCCTAATGCTAGGAGGATTAAGCAGTGCAATCTAATTCTACATTTTTCTGCAATTTGCAAATTGACAATACTTAGATGATGAGATATGTGGTCTTGTGGAAGAAAACAAATTGGCATTTGCTACAGTTGCAATCTGTAACATATTAATGCTCTCATTTAATCAATGCAGAACTAAGAAATACTACACTTTAAGGCATGTCCAAATTGATTTCATACTCAGTTGTCCTTTCACATGCAAGACAAATTCATTAGTTAAAACAACCCTAGAAATCTACACCTCCCATATAAAAGCACTGTAGAATGAGACCTCTTTTTGTCAGTTTAATGAATACACTGTGTGTGTCTACAGTGATAAAAATCTAAAACATATTGATACACAATGTTAGAATTTTCTTCTCTTCTTCAACCTGGAGAGTCTTTGTCCTAATGAACTGATTTGGCTATCCAATCTGAAACAAGGAATTCACTGCAGAACTTTAAACAGTATGTGCATTGCTTAAACTGTCCATCATTTACCTCAGTTGACTCTGAGGATGAAAAAAACCCTGCCAACACGGTGAGCAAAGGTTTATTCAACAGTGATTTAAAGGATATGGTACATTACTGTTCAACCCTACAGGTTAAAAATACTTTTTCTGTATGGTGACTCACATCCTCTCAAAGCATTTTTAGAAGGGCTACATAACTGGCATGATTAGATGAAAGAAAATCCTGCACATTTGAAGAAAGGATCCATGAATTATGAAAAAAAAACCTGCAAACACAGAACTGGCCTCTATTAGCAAATAGAAATATGAATTTCTAGCAAAGAAGACACTAGAAATCTTTAGAAATCTGCCTTCCATGCTTCAGCCTTCTGGGGCGAGTGAGCAATCCCCTCCTGCAGGATTCCTGGGAGCTGCAAACAGAGCTGACCTGAGGGGAGTTACCAGGAGCAGCACCAGGACATGGTCCAGGTCTCCTGTCTAAATCCCTGTCCCAGGCTGGTCCCTCAGTGACCCTCTGCTGAGCAGGGAACTTTCCACGTGCCACTGGCCTCTGTTCCACAGCCTGCAGCAACAGAACAGCTTTTCTGAAGGGCAACATCCCTGGCTATATGAGAGAGCTATACATAAACTAATGGAAACCAGGAAATAATTCACCCCTACAGATTCTATAATCAGGATAGAACCAAGCTTAGCTATTGCTAGCATGACAAAAATAACTTCAGGGTGATCCTCAGGGCACAGAAATAACCCACAACCACAGCAGTCATTTTGTCTCAAATAACTATTTATGACAGTAGAAAAATTAACCAAACAGCTTAAATAATAATGTTCCAGAAGAAGTTCAAAAGGTTCAAAAAGTAAGGCAGGGAAACAACATCACCAGGGCAAGAAAAACACAGCTTCTGACAGAAGCAGATGAACAGCCTGCAAAGAGAGCAAGATTCACCCTTTTCAGAAAATTAGACATTATTTTCATTATTATCCACCATGAAACACCCCCATGCCCCTCACCCCCACTGGGCCAGGTCAGCCTAGGAGAAAAAAAGACATATGGAAGCAGGAGAAACACAAAACAGTCCTAGCAAGAAAACAGATCTCGGCCAGGAAGCCAGAGAACAAAACTAACAGGAGATCAGGCATAAAATAGAGCATCATGGGCAGAGCAGAGCCTGGCTGAGCTGAGCACTGAGAGCCAGCAAGGCACAGCCACAGGCAGGCAGGAGGGAGCACACTTTGAAGGAACACACTGCTCTGGGTGTAATCCTCCTGGAAACAATCAATACATCTGAAATATAACTTTCTATAAAGGAAGCATTTGCTACAGGAGAGGTGGAGAAGCAGGAAAGTTGAATTTGATTTGGGTCTGTATTGAAAACAAATATAAAATGGACTGGTTCATATAGACAGTTACAAAATTCTGAGGCAAGCAGAGTTTAAAAGGAAGCTCACCCCCACCTGTAGACCCCCAGTTACCCCCTGCACATGGACCAAGCAGGAGCTCACCAGAGCCACCACAGCCCAGGAGAAGACACAAACAGAGCCAGGGAGATCAAAGAAAGGCTGAAGTGACAAGTGGTTTGAAGGCATGGTCTCTGTCAGAAGAGGGGAGTTGATCCAACAACAAAATCAGTGCATGCTCTTCCATACTGTGAGCTTGGGAGGTGTCAGCACCCAGCACATCCCTCTGGCTGTCCTGAGCAGCCAAGACCCCTGGCAGGGGTCTCAGAGACCCTGGCACAGAGCCCAGAATGCCTGTGGTTCTGATTATGACCCACAGAGCAAGCTCCCAACCTTATGTGAAGATCAGCAAGCCACGACAAATTAAGTAGAATGATAGTGAATTTATCACAGGGTGGAAAATCGATTTTTGGGGTTTTTAGACTGGGGATTCAGGAGGCAAGATGGAGGGATCTGGGCATGTCCAGCCTTTCTCCTTCTTCTTCTTCTTGGCCTCCATCTTCTGCTGTGATGTTGGCACTTACAGATTGGTTTAGAGTAGAAGCTCACTGTCTAACACAGGTGATAGGTATTGGGAAGTAATTGTAAATATTGTGTACGTAGTTTTTAGTATAAAGACATAACACTGCCCTGGGGGCAGGCAGCGCGCCTGGAACTGTCCTGCTGGATGGACCTCAGCAAGGCAGGAGAAAGAATTTTATAGATAAGAAACAATAAACAACCTTGAGACCGAGAAATGAAGAGCCCTGACTCCTTCTTAAGCACTGGGCTGGGAAAAGAGACTTTCCAGCTTTTCTTGGGGTCACTCTGAGCAGCCAGAGGCCCGACAGGGAGGGGAAGGTACCAACCAGACCCGTCAAAGGCACCAAAATGAATGACCCAGTGCCTGGGGGTGCAGAGGGATGAACATGTGCCAAGTCCCAAAGAGAAATATCTGCTGACAGCTGGAAATCCCTGCTAGGAATGGAGAAGCACAGGAAGCACACTCAGCACTATCAGAGAAGCCAATGATTAAATATCATTCAGGCTGTAGGAGACACTCATTTAAAATCTCAAATGAAGTGCTGAATGGAGTGGCTTCCCAGCTTAATGTTGACTAGTGAATGGGCTACTAATTTAACTCTTTAAACAGAGTTTAGTGGAATTCAGGGTAAAAAAAGGGGTTTTGGTAGTTCAAACAGACTTTTGTACAGCATTCCAATAAAGAATTGCTGGTGAAGTTAATAACTGTTTGTATTTCATATGGAGGTGTATCAGATAAAACTGGAGTCCATCTGTAAGATGACCATCTACTTGGACAAAGCAATAGAACTCACAGTGCTTGTAACAGCAGAGAGGACATCAAACACTAGTTAGCAGTGACCTGTATGTATGGTGGAATACTTCATATTTAACTCAGTGGGTAGCAAAAGATGTCTAAATGCCTGGCACCTTGTTCCCAACATCCCTGACAGAACCATTAAAGTCCCATCTAGGATACAGAGGGGACAGCTAAGTAATTATGAAATCAGATTCCAGATTTCAGATCACTTGACACAAAGAAACGATCCCAGCAGAAAACATGCTCAGATTACACAAGTGAGTGCCCAGACTTGCAGCCAATTCTGTGCCCAACCATCCTCAGTGTAGAATTAACATGCTGCTGACACAGGAGGATGGAAAAAATATAGTGAGGTGTCTGGGAGTCAATGATCTCAGCACAACTACTTATTTTAACAGGCCTTTTAATGAGGGGAGTCTGTTTCTTTTTGCCATACATTTGAGCTAAAAACAGAAAATTATCTTCTTTAAGAGATATTGTAACAGAACAGATAGTTGTGTTTTATTAAAAATTGAGGACATCATCCTCACATCCCCGAGCAAGCTGTGATGTATTTCTATTTACTGCCCTTTCAAAATACTGCATGCAGGAAGACATTTTTACCTCACTAGTAGCCAAACTTCATAAAAAGACAGCTAAGGACACTAAAAGCTCACATCTAGACAGAGAAATGATTATTCCTTTTTCTTCTGATTGGTGAATTTATTTTACACCTGTAATGTAACATTTTTTCAGAAGACTGTGCATTACCAGAATCCATAATATCTAGATTAATAATGTGCAAGGAACTCAGTAAGAGAAAGAGGCTACTTTTAAAGATTAATTTTTCTTCAATCTGAAAATCAAATATTCCAATCCCAAAGTGGAAATGGATGTATGAGGATGGGTCTATTTGGTTAAAAATAGCTAGAGTATAAATACAGACAAAGAGAAAATTTGGATTAACTTAGATGCAAGAGAGGTTTTAAAAAAAAAAAAACAGACTGTATTTCAAGTCACTAGAAACGTATCAAAACTTCTTTGGAAATAAAATGTTTGGCATCTGATCTGCCACTCAACATCCTTTCATCGAGAAAAAACATAATTTAATTTGAAATGTAAAATGAATTCAACATAACCATGTAACAATTAATGTAGAAAAAACGCTGTGTCACTTACTGGCTGATCCCCTCAAAGGAAGCTTCTTTGGAGACACTTCCACTGTCAGTATTAACACCACGCTGGGAGGAAAGAGATTAAAAAGGACTGTGATTCTGAGCCAAACACATGTATTTAACATTTAAATCATGGGGAGAACTTGATTGCAAAACTTACACGGAAGTTTACCTGAATCACCATAAATAAAAAACCTCTGACTGTTTGTTCAAACACAGTCCAATATAAGAAATAATCAGTTCCATAGGAGACCAGCACAGAACTCAGGTCAGGATGTGCTGCTTAGGAAAAAGACAAGCTTGGATTTCTACTGCCCTTATATCTTGAGAGGGAGGTGTGAGACCTATAATATAATTACACAGGGCACAAGAATGAAAAACAGCAAAGCTTCTTCTAAAGTAATTTAATATTAAAATAAATGATTATGCCCTGCCTTGGCAATTTAAATTTGCTTTGTTACTATTTAAATTTGCTTGCTGCTCCCCTACAGCTTTCCATTCAAGCAAGCAGCCTAAGCAAGAGTATTTTGGCTGCCACACAGCAGATGAACATTCTGACATGTGCCTGGGGAGCCCTGCAGAGCAGCAGCTCTGGAACGAGACCACAGGAGGAGAGGACCAGGTTTCCATTCAGCAGCAGACAGAGAAGAGCTCTTCCCTTCTCTGAATGCTTCTTCACGGCAGTGGGAGGGATGTGAAAGCACCACAGCACCCTCCACTCAGCCAAAAATTATGTGAAATTTACTGATTACAGCAGGATGCTCCCAGAGTGATAACAACTCAACAACTCCATGTGAAGAAATGCACAGTAAGAACACAAGATAGTCAAACATTCCATTTCTCTCCTTTCTCTTGAAAAGAGAGAAGAAGAACATGAAATTAAGCCATCTTTTAAGAATATACGTGCATATACAAAATATAAGCGAAAAAAAGACTGAAAACTATTTAGGGCCTCTGTTCTTAATGGATAAGGAATTCAGATCTGAGGCCATGTACCTGCCTAAGGAGGGATTTTTTTGTTATGGTTTCTGCCTGGTCTCTATCATGGGGAAACAAGAAATCCGGGAGCTGCCACTGCATCTGCTGTAAGGGAAAGCTCAGAGTCAGCAAATAATTTTTATAAATATTAGAGACAAGAAAACAGATAGTAGGAGTTTACAAAACACCTGTAAAGCAGGGGAGCAGCTGGGAGGTGATGGGAAGGAGAAACTTGCAGCCTTCACCTCCAGTCATTCATGCTTCTTCCCAAAAAATAAGCAAGCACCATTCAAAATACTTAGCAAGCATTTGATATTGCCTCACTCCTCCCAGAAGCTGTTCTTACTAAACCACTCTATGGAAAAAAAGGACTCCCTGAACCTTTGTGGGATTCCCACAGAAAGGCCCAAACCTGCTCATTACATGACCAGAGCAGCATGAAAGGTAAAGGGAGTTTGGAGTCAGAGTAGGGAAGGTGGAGGCCATCATGGTCGATAGGCTTGTTGTGTTTTACCAGAAAACCAAAACAGCTTTTGGCAGACAGAATGCACATGGGATGGGCCAGAGGCTACAGATCTTGAAACAATGGAGGGGCCAGAAGAGTAGATTGCTGTACACAGGTGACCTCTAATTTGGTGTAAGATGGGGAGGAAAATATAGAGAATGACAGTGCAAAGAAATGCTGCATGAACTGGTATCCCTATTGAAGAAATGTAGTACTTTCCAAACATGACTTACCAAAGTGAGAAGTACAGCAGGTTTCTTCGAAGCCAATACACTGCATAGCTAAAAAGAGGGTTTAGATTATTATTTGTCATTTTTTTTTCTTCCACATAACCACATTGATACCAATTTCATCAATATTCATTGTATATAAAGTAAATGAGCTGCAAAGACAAAAATGTTCCTCTGATACTTTTCAGATATTGTAGTATTACCTGAGACATGCAACAAGAGAGAGCAGAATACAAAATATTGACAGTGATCAAGTTCGTTGTGTCCTTTAAAGACAAAAATACCAACTATAACTCATGTCTATTGTCATCATTAGGAAGACACAACATAGGAGCCAAAAAGTTGTAATGTCACACAGAAATAAGGAACACCAGGGTGCTCGATCCTGTACATACAACATTTGCATTGATATTATTATGGTACAATGTGCTAAATGCTTAGCAAAGAATATTTACTGTTCTTTTCACTGGGTCATTCTACTGACTAATCCTTTTATTAGGCTCCTTCAGCCTCCTTCAAACATTCACAAACTGAGAACAAAATCACTGGGCTTGTAGAGTGCTGGGCTTTCAGAGCAGCTGCACAAGGGAAGCGTGGGTGCTGAATTACACTTATCTTGAGGCAATGAACACATGACATAGCTGCATGGAGCAACATTCTGTCAACTTTAAACCACCTTAATAGCACACTACTAATATTAACAAAACAAAGTATAGGGCAGTGAAGCTCAAAACCATCAATTCTACCCTTTATTTTTTTTTTGTTTCTTAATCCCAAGAAATATCAGGATAACACACACACGTTGGTCATTCATTGATGTAAAGCTATTCTATAAAAAAGGCCCCTGCTGTCCTGACGGTAGAAAACAAATTCCTTGGCAAAAAAGCCAAAAGCTGAAGGAACCATTGAGAGGTGAACAGTTATGCTGCCAGCTTCAACAGCTTCCCACTTCAATACATGCAGTCCAGGCCAAAAGCAGCCTTCATTTTTTAATTTATTTACTGCTCACATAAAGAGCTCTTTTTCCCATTGATGAAGTTTTTAAGCAGTAAAAAAGCAGAGAATAGAACTGCAAGGAAGACATTTGCTGACAGAAAGTGACCCAAACCAACTAAGGTGAATGTGATTTTTAAAAATGTGATTTTTAAAAATAAAACATGTATTTTCCACTTGCAATTTTCACCATCTGACAGATGAGCACTGGAGCACCTGGACACAACAAGACTCCAACTCACATATGGCAAAAATGAACCTCTCCACAGCTCCCTCCACTCCCAGCTCCTGACACACAGATCAAACTCTACTTTGTTGCTGGACTCATTAGGAGAATTAAATGAAATCTCCTCACAGCTGATGAGAGCAAAACTTTTGGTCTAGAGAGTTCTATGGGAACAGAAGAATCAGAGGAGTCTTCTTCAAGCTGCTCTCCATGAATGTCACACACAGAGCTTGGCAGGAATACTGCCCTCACCTGCTGAGCCTTCCTACCACAGAAACCATTGCTGGCCAGGTGCACAAGTGTCCAACATCTGCTCAGAAATTAAATCAGAAACCTAACTAAGCAAGGCACACTTGCACCCAGAAATGTGAATATATTTGCCTATTCAAGTAATAGGATGATTCTGTAGAAAATAAGAGTAAGGCATGCAGCCTTTCTATCACTGTCATATTTTCTGAAAAATCCCTTTGGCAGGATTTCTTCTCCTGGGAAGCTGAAAAGCCTCAGAGAAAAAACAGCATTATCTCATTTGCTTCTCCCTGTTTTGCTGCTTTGGAATGTGGCTGGAGATCATTTACCAACAGGTGCAGGTTTGATTGGTTCCAAGTGAATTGTTTTTACTTAATGACCAATCACCATCAGATGTGTTGGACTCTGAGGAGTCAGTCACAGGTTTTTATTATTCATTCTTGTGAAGCCTTCTGTCTGTATTCTTCTCTTTCTTTAGTATAGCATTAACATAACATAACATAACATAACAAAACATAACATAACATAAAACATAACATAACATAACATAACATAACATAACATAACATAACATAACATAACATAACATAACATAACATAACATAACATAACATAACATAACATAACATAACATAACATAACATAACATAACATAACATAACATAACATAACATAACATAACATAACATAACATAACATAACATAACATAACATAACATCAGCCTTCTGAGAACATGGAGTCAGATTCTCATCTCTCACCTCATCCTGGGGACCCTCACAAACATCACACCTTTCCCAACAGCTTTTTGGAGGCATAAAATGTATGTAGACTCCCAAGTCCAAGCTAGGACATGGAACATCCTTAACAACAATATCCACAAATCTCCAAGGCATTCCAAAAAATGGATTTAGCTACATGCTTTAGTTGGATAAAGCCACACACTGACAGGTCTCATCATGCACAGAACATATTTATGAGACTGCCTTTGGATTAAGAACTATGTTGATCAAAAGAGCAGCCTTAAAAAAAATTTACAAATGCTTTGTAAGATAAAAGGACATTTACCAGTTACAGGGAAGGGAGAGAAGATCCCACCAAGTCAGGAGACATGCAGGAAGAAGGAGACTAAAATTAAGCAAAGTCATTGCCACTCACTGATTTTATATTCACAGAAAAAAATATTCAGAGACACAGACAACTCACCTCAGTCACATAGTAGGCTTCATCCACAGCATATTTGTTCTTGAAAAATTCAGGGGGATGAATCCTTTGGAAAACAACAAAAAGAAATATTTGGGTTTAGCTTTGCTCTTACATTTAATAAGGCCACAGAGAAAGAAATAATATTCTCTACTATCACAACAATAGCATCAGATACCAGGAATGTTTCACTAATCTTATCTTTATTTCTCAAAACAGGAGATTACACAGAAAGTTGCCACAGCTACAAAAGTCAGTGTGCTTTAATCTAGTCCATGCTGATAGCAGAGTCTCCTCAGAACAAAAGTGGTTTTTCCCAATCTATGCAAGACAGCTTTGTTAGGGACTTTTGCCATGCCACTTATACATAACTTTCTAACTCACCAAACTTTGGAAGGATGTGGAAATAACAAAAGACCAGCCTGCCCTGTGTTTCATTCAAAGAGTGAATAAAACATTCATTTTTTACCCTGGTAACCATCTAGCAGACTGAGGGCTATTAAGACATGTGCCCTGCTGCCTCTATTCCTCAGGACACCAGAGATCCACTCCTCTAACACAACAGAGTGGGCAACTTTACAGGTCCATGTTCAGAACTAAATCTCTTCTACTCTTTTCTCCTGATATGCAGCCAGAGACATTTTTCTAAAGGCAAGAAGAACATGAAGGATCTGCTTGCAGTCAGTCCCTCCAGGGCTCTCCTGCTGTCTTCTGTACCAGTGGCTGTACTGTTGCTCATTCCTTCACTGTATGGTAGCAGCCAGTTATTCAGGAGATTTCAGCCTCTGATTAAAATCTCCATGTCCCCAGTACTGAAATAAATACAACCTTTATAATCCTGAAAATGTGATCTCAAGATAATAAAATCACTCAGTTGATACCCTTCCACGAAAAAAAACCCCAACATTTCTTTACTTCCAAGGTAAAGAAAATGGGAGGAAAAAACCCATGGCTGGTGCTGGAGCTTGGAGGACCCTGTGCATTTTGATTCCTGAGTGACAGGGGGAGAGCAAGAAGTGTGGGCAGGAGCAAAGCTTCAGCCATGTAAACATTACACAACAAGAGCACAAAACCATCTAGGAAAGAATAAATGAGGCTGGAGGCCCAAGGGCATTTCTAACCCTTGCAGTGAGGACCATCAGAAGTGGTGGAGCAAACAGCACCTCGAGGAGCTGCCCCACACCACAGGCACATGCCAGAGTGCTGGCAGTACCAGGAGGCTGCAGCACTGCCTTATGTCCATTTTTTTATCTTGTCTGCTTCTTTATCATCTACATTTCTTCATGCTCCAAACAGTACTGGGCTGTGACATGAACAACATGAAACCATCGAGGGTGTTCTCAAGGAGAAAATCACAGATTTTAAAAAATTTATTATCTGTGAAAGTACTACTCAAAAGTAACACAAACCTATCTCATTTTATGTTCCCTTTAGCAATACTCCTTGTGTAGAGTCCTCCTATCAGTGATGGAGATTCCAAAGCAATTATCATTTATCTTTTCTCCCTGGCTTATCTCACACAAAATTTAAAAAAAACCCCACTATATCCTCTTATCTTTACATACCCTCTATACTACAGTAGCCTTACCTCCAATTTTTGCATACTCTGTTTCTCCTACAGGCATCTCCTTATTCTTCCTTCATTCCTCACACACTGAAGTATTTTAATAATCCAGAAACATGATGAACAGATTGAGCACCTTTTGGGTTTGTTCTCTTTTACAGTTTTAACCAATTCATCTGGTATCAGAAGAATCCCAACTGTAAAACCAGCTAATGTATGGCCACTGGTAATTTATGGTAATGTATGCTCTTTAGAGCAATATATCCAAAGCACCTTTTAATAATTAGCTGCATTGTTTAAACCAAAGAACTGTTTAATGTAAAGTAAATGTTTCATAGACGTATACCCACGAGTGTGCTGGATTTTATTGACTTCATTTAAAGCAATTAAAGTAGGAATAGGTCTCATTTTCCATCACTCCAATAAGAAAATTTCTTTCCTTTCACAAGCTCTTTCTCCATTTTTTTGTTCTTGTTGTTGCTAGTTGCCTCCTGTAATTGTGTAGCCTACAGCACACAGCTACTAATCCAATTCTTCGGTTCTGCTTAATATTAATCCGTTCCAGCTTTAATCCCTCCAACATCTCTTTTCATCTACACTGTGACTCTTTTGAGGAACAAAAGTAGCTCATCGTTCTTTCAAGGCTGAATTTTTCTCTAAGAGAAAGAGAACAGCAGCTTCCCACAATCCTCCATCCTCTCCCTCAGTTGTTAAACTAGGTCATCTTTGAGATACTTTTGCCTTCATCACACCTAATGACAAGCTGCCCTGATTCCTAGATGTGTACCTCCCTGCTCATCTTCCTCTTGCTAGCTCACTCAAAAGTCAGCAAGATTTAGCACAAAGTTGAGAGCCAGACTTCTCAGCTCCTCTCTGAAGCACTCACAGCTCTGCCTCACTTTTTTTATACAATCATTTAGCACCTCCAACTAGATGGAAAAATAAATTCATATACACTTCCCACAAACTACCATCCCACAGGAGCCAGGATGCTGCAGTGATGAAGCTGCCTCTCCCACTGGGAAGATTTCTAAGACCAACTCTGTTGCAGAACCACAGAGGTGCAAGGAAAAAGTGAACATGAAGCCTGTGTTAGAGCCAAAAAATGCTATGCTGTCACATATAGGAAAGCAGTACAGAAAGCAACCAGGGGTCAGGGAGAAGGAGAAGCAAAGCAGGCCAAGGGAGACAATTCTGGCCCCTCTGCCCTGCTCAGGTGAGACCCCATCTGCAGAGCTGCCTCCAGCCCTGGGGAGGACCTGGAGCTGCTGGAGAGGCTCCAAAGGAGGCACCAGGATGAGCACAGGGATGGAGGAAAGGCTGGGAGAGCTGGGATTGTTCAGCCTGGAGAAGAGAAGCCTTAGGGTGACCTCACTGTGACCTTCCAGTACCTGCAGGAGCTGACAGGAAAGGTGGAGAGAGACTATTTACAATTGACAGGACAAGGGGAAGTGGGTTCAAACTGACAGAGCAAGGTTAGATGGGATACTGGGAAGAAATTCCTCCCTGTGAAGGTGGTCAGGCCCTGGCCCAGGGTGCCCAGAGCAGCTGTGGCTGTCCCTGGACCCCTGGCAGCGTCCCAGGCCAGGCTGGAGGGGCTCTGAGCACCCTGGGATATGGGAGGGTGTCCCTGCCCATGGTGGCAGTTGGAACTCAATGGCCTTTAAGGTCCTATCCAAGCCAGACCATCCTGTGATTCTGTCATCCTCAATGGCACCTTTCCATATTCTCTCTACTCTCTTCCATTTTTCCCCCCTTTAGTGGGGCTCAATGAAAGATAATTATGCACAACATGGTAGTTACTGTAAACAGTACTAGTGCAGACTTCCTGAACAGACACAGGGCTCAGTACCCATTTTTATCCAATTTGAATGCAAAACAGGCTAAAGTTAGCACTGATCACCGTTGCCACAGGGTATCTTCCATGAAATGCTCACTTGGCATAATGAAAATCAGAAGTTTCATTCAGTTATCATCATTTCAAGTACATCTGATCCTTCCCAGGGATGAGGAGTGCTTCTCTCCACAAATGACTCTCAAGAAGCTAGAGTAAGTTAACTGGTTACAACTTTTAGGTTTGGCTTTGTCATTTGTAACACTGCTATGGGCTGCCAGTTTTAGAATTCTGATTAATCACTGCAGAGACTATGTACAAAAAAACCCCACAGCAAGCCATAAATTAATTAGAAGGATTGCCCAAGCAGAAGATATGATCCCAGATATTATTGAATCATGCCTATTTACCTATAAAAAATAAACCCCAACCCTTTTGTAAACAGATGTGAGCAGAAGCAATGACCTAATTTTTACAGGACTCAGGAAGGGGCTTGGGGTTTGCAAAATTGTTTCGATTCCCTGACAACACAACTTGGCAAAAACCCACAGAGAATAATGCATATCTGCCCTAAAAAGGTTCAGTATCCTCTCCCTTAAGTTTTATGACTCAGCCAAGCAAATACCAGTGTTAATTAGAATTGTCAATAGTTAACTTCCAGAATAACAGGAGTTATCTTTTTCTCTTACAGTGGGAATAAGCAACTCCAAACTTCTGGAACATGCCCATGTACACATGGCCAAGCATCTAAGCAAAAATCTGGCATCTCAGAGTTCATGGCCATCAGAAAAGAAATGTAGAGTCCTGCACTGTTACTGATTTACATTAATATGACCCTAGTTTTTCTCATTTTCAGCCACAAAAAACCCTTAAAGAAGAGACTTCTCTAGTTCATCACTTACCATTCATCCCAAATTCCAGTGAAAAAGTTTGAGTTATTTTGAGTTAAACATTAAGCTCTTTACTTTCTGCTGATGATTCCCATGAAACTCCTCTCTCTGCCATGTTTTTCTGCCCCACCTAGGTCACCTACTTAGTTTCTTGCTCTCAAGAGGATTGGGAAATGCTGAAGATGGCCTAAAGATGTGAAGCTATATTTTAAGAAGATTTGAATTCTTATGCACTGCCTAATTTTAACAGCTATTTTTTTATTTAAATACCAAATATTGAAGATTCATCCCTCCATGATAACAAGTGACAATTTTATTTTCAGCAAAATGCTACTCAAACAATGGGAAAAAAGAGGTGGGGGAGCAGCAGCAAAACCTTCACTGTAAAAATCCAGTTTGAAACATTAAATCAGAGAGTAAATTAATACCTTACAATAACTGTACTTCATTTCTCTAACACACATTTATCAAACACAAAAACCACCAGCAAAAGTGTAAGGGAGCATAGTATTAAAAATGAGTAATCACAGATCCCTGTCAGTTATTCACCTTGGTGAAAAAAAAACAGTTTAGAATAAACTTTTCCATTTGGTTTAACTAGATTCACACAGTACATGATGGCATGTTTAAAAACCAAGATGCTTCATCAAATCACAGCCAAATCACACCAATTCAGATTTTGCCTAACCACATTATTAGGACTGGCTCCACTTCAGTGTGATCCTGAAATTGGAACTGGAAACTGACTCCTCTATTTATCCATCAGTTAAGATGAACAGCTATGACAGTTCTGTATATCTATAAATGCACTAAAAATTTATTTTAAAGCTTTTACATATTTGGACAAAATTCAAATCACAATTTCTTTGCAGCAGTTTATCAACCACGTTGTGTTTCCAATTCAAACCGAATAAAAACTTGGTCACATTGTCTAAAAACATTTTAAACCTCTTGTTCATTACATTGCACAAGAATTCATAACACAAATCTTAAGAGATCTGTACAAATTTGACATTACTGTAAGAATTCCATTAAGCAACATTTCTTTGTATGCTAAAGGACTCTGGAGCAATATCCTTGTAATATCAACATGATAAAAAGTGTTCTAGTTTTCAGAACTGTATTCAGAAGAGAGGTAAAATGAGATGGATCTAAATCACAAATGCCAAAGAAAAACTGTGAACAGAATTTATAACAGCTGATAGTTATTCCTGAAAGAAACACATCTAAGCCACTTGCTAATATATTTGCAGCCTAATTACTGATATACATTTTTATGTATGTGCTTTCATTTGCATCTAAACATTCATCCAAATTTCAGTATATTTAACATTTATTCCTAAAGGTTGCTTGGTATTTCCATGTTTCAATGCTTCTAGGACAGATTTTCAGTTTTTAGTTTTTAGAGTGGATAAGCTCTAAAATGAAATTCAGCTTTTCCTGAAGCAGCCCAATTTAGCTTTTCTTCAACATTTCAGTTGGAGTTCCTAGTTCAAGAATAGTTATCTTACTGCATAGCCTAGAACGTAGAATACTCCTGTAGAAAAAATATTCCAAATGGTATGTTCACTGTGGATATTAAAGAAATTAAACACCTTTCATGTTAAGATTTGAATCGTTTCAGAGAATTCCTTAAGTCCTCACATCAGGTCTTGTTTGTGTTTTGCAGCTGCTCTGGAAGAGGGGTGCCTTACTCCACTGTTACATATAAAAGAAAGCAATAGGTGCAGCCTAGCATAAGCACCAGCATGATGTAACTGCTCTTCTGCAAAATGAAATATTAATTTGATAGCAAAGGGCACAAACAACAAAGCAGTATTCTGTCTGGCTGACCACACTGCTATCACTGAATGTACATTAGGGCAAGTCATGGGAATTACCTACAATTTCTAATCACTGTAGCTGGCTTTAGCAAGAAAAAACAAAACAAACAAAACAAAAAAACCTCCAACTAATCAGCAAAACTCAAAAGCATTAATTTAATGTATTTTTTTGAAAAGAAGCTGCAGGAATCTCAAAATAACCAGTCAACAACCATTTTGAAGAACTCCTACTACATCAGGCAAGAAGACAGCAAGTACTGACAGAAAGCAGCATGCCATGCTGAAGACTCTCTCCCACAATTAAAATATTCTCTCCCACAAGTCTTATTGTCTTTAGGAGCCACTGCTCCTGGTAGATACCAGAAAGTGATGTTTTCAGAAGCACTAATTAAAAGTAAGGATTAACACAGTTGGAACAATGAAAGAATAGACCAATAACAAAGACTTCTACACAATAATGTTCAGGGTACAATACTCTCCTCATAGGTTCTACAAGTTTTAGTGCCTAAAATACACAAAAAATTGTCCACGCTTGTATCACAAAATCAGGAGAGGATGCAGTGAGACAGAAAGGCTAAAACCTGTTAACTTCACATTAAAGCTTTCTGCTTCTTCCATTCAACCCTGACTTTTATATTCAGAGTAACAGATATAAAACATCACTTTATGGCAAAATCACTTTGTCTTGAGCAAATTAAATGCCTACATTATCCTGCAGATAGCACCTGTACAAGGCACTGCAGCACACACACATGGCATGAAATACATTACATTTTTCCTCACTTAAATGAGGGAAAGCACATGCACAAGGAGAAAATTAGATAAGCATAATCTTCAGCACTTGAAGTTCTACACAGTCAACAACTCATTCCCCAGTCCTTGCTAGAATGAGCTTAAAGCAGAGTATAAATTTCAGAGAGACTGCAAACACAGAGTAACAACCTTGGCAAAATTTAAAGCAGAAGAATAGAAATACATCAGGATATGTAGAGCTGAAAGAGGAAAAGGGATGCAAAAGTAATGTTTTAATGGTGTCAAAGATTCACTAATAAACTCCCTTCTCATTACAATATCATCAAGTTAACAGATGGTAAAGCATTAACCAAACAAGAGGGTGTCAAGAACTGCTAGGAAGAACAACACAGCGCACTTTAAAAGACACCAGCAGATGTTCCTGATTTTGTCCAAAAAAGTTCCATCACCTTTATATCCAAAAGGAATTTCACTATCTCAAACAAGAAGATTAAAAGGCATCAAGCTAGATTTAAAACAAAACAGTACTAATGGGCTTGCTGGTATCACAGACAGCCTCCAACAATGTTTTGAGTACCTTAATGGTGCTCCCTTTCCACACCTCTCAAGATTACTGCTACGCTCTTTGAAAGACAAAACTACCTGCACACATGTAAACTCAGACTCCCTTTGATACAGTCTGCAGTAAGATGGATTCTCAGAAAATAATGGATTTTAGAAGAAATCAAGATTAAGATGACAACCCAAGCTGATGTGACTGGGAAGCAAGCAGGAAGTGAAGCCCCATCTGTGTGAGGGGCAGAACAGCAGAGTCCACAAGCATGCAGCTGGGCACAAGGTGCTGGGTGTGTGATACTGCACCTCCCAGTGCAACACACACCATGCAGAATCAGAATAACTTGGGGCACCAATACAGGCCACTGGACTTAGGAAATCAGAAATCAAGTGTTGAGGAGAATCTCACAGTAAGTCCTAGCAACAGCCAAACACTGAGCTCCCTCTTTCATCTGCTTCAAGTATCCAGTCTCACTGCTGCTGCTCAGCTATTCCCACCACAGGCATTTCTAAAAGATGAACAGTTCTTCAGACTTTCTATAAATTCTACGTCAAGCAGCAGTGTCTCAATTAGACATTTAAGAGGTACTATCAAGAGCTACCCATCAAAAACACAGGAAACTTGCAATTGGTAACCTTTGCTTTATTCCTCTCTGCAAATAAAATTCTTCCTTGGAGTCAAGGGCTCTGTACAGAAAGAACTGTGACTAAGGAAATGTTTACACACTGAAATCCCTGAAAGATTTCTTGTAGCATTAAACTGATGACAGATACTCATTAGAAAGCTCTCTTCTCAAAAAAAGAGTGTAAGAATTATAGTGGTTAAGGTATTAAGTGTAATTTCTAGGTCACTATATGCAGTAAGTGTTTCACTCAAACACTGGGCTCAATTCATGCTTCTATAAAAGAAGTTGTATAGCAAATCTGCCAATAGCAGATGTTCTGCTTGTACTTTGGAAAAACATCAGGATGGGGGGGCAGGGGGACACAAGCAATATTTAATATCCCACAGATAAAAGCACTACAGCAAGCTCTGCAATGTCAGAAGCATGTCCCACAGCTCCCATATTAACCAGTAACAGAACGAGACAAAGCAGCACGGATTTTTACAGCAGCATTAGATGACCTGAACAGCTTTGAAGGAAAGGAAAGGGATGATGTGTAACATTCCCATTTCACAACTTGTAAGGAAAGCCAAACCACAACAAAGTTAAATGAACTTGACACAACTCCTCAAGGGGCACAAAGAAAAGACAGAACCTACCCTTGCACACAGTGCTGTATCCACGATGTCACATTGCCCCTGCCAGACAAAGCAGCATCTGGTGTCCCCCAGGGCTGGGGCTGTGACCACCTGCTCTGACTGCCAGAGCTCCAGAAAGGGGCACACAGCAGCAAAACACATCCTGCCTGCTTTACACTCACATTTAACTTCTAAGAAGCATTAATATTAATGATACACTTCCCTAGCATATTTTAGCAGATCAGTTTGGTTTGTTTTTCCTTTTTTTGTTTCTCAAGAGAGGCCTCACTCTTTCAGAGAGTCCTTCCTCA
Source organism: Geospiza fortis (assembly GCF_000277835.1). Classification (NCBI taxonomy): domain Eukaryota; kingdom Metazoa; phylum Chordata; class Aves; order Passeriformes; family Thraupidae; genus Geospiza; species Geospiza fortis. The sequence goes on along the minus strand of NW_005054484.1, from coordinate 816,827 downwards.
GCATACAGACAGGTCACAGGGAATAAAAAACCTAAGGAAAACAAATAACATCAAGAGCTAAGAATGTGGAATTTCAGAACTGCAAGAACACAGGAACTACTGTAGGTATTTCACTTGAGGTTTTTCTCACTGAAGTGCCTTCCCAAATGCAGGGCAACAAGGAGCAGAGCTCTGCCCTCAGGCCAGGCAGTGGCACAGCAGAAGGCAGGGTGGAGGTGCAGAGCCTTGCTGGCAAACCCCCATGGACACTTCTTTTGCTGCAGATCACCTTCCTACAGCAGCAGCCAAGGTCTTGTAGCAAAAATACATGGCACGCCTGATAGAAAAAGAAAAACTTGGCTTCTCTGATATTTCAAAATGTTATCAGGAGTTTATATCACTGAACTCAGTACTCCTGGTAGCACATTACATAAAGTATAAAATAAGAAATGCCTGGTGGGGGTTATCAGCATTGCCTACCACACCACTGAAATGAGCTGTGCTATCTCAGTCTGTGGTTTGAAGCCACACCCGGATATTAAAAACCCTGCTGCAGCACCGCCCAACAGATTTGCTTAGTGCTGGTTTTTTCTCAAAATGCCTGAATCAAAAACAGGAGAGGAAAAAGAAGCACTTTAATGCTTACAAAACCACCAACTGGAGCATTCACTTAAAGGTGTATGATGGTGGAGATAGCCAGTCAAGGGACTGATACAAATTGCTATTATGGTTTCAAGCCTCCTCAACAGGAAACTTAAGGTGTTTAAGAAAGCTGTAAGAAAGCAAAGATTTATAAAAATAAGTACTGAAGTAAAAGTCATAAAAACAATCCACATTCATCCCAGACCAAGCAAGGTTGTGGACAGTGAGAATACTGGGACAACGACTAAACTGCACATTTGAGAAGTCTGAGTATTTGAGCAATGCTTTTAGAGAAAACAATTGCCAGTAAAGTGGCAAGTGCAATCCATACACGGATTATCTGAAAAAGTAATTTTTATCCCCAGAGAAATTGGGCAGCTGGCACATGGGAACCTCATGAGGTTTAACAAGAGCAAGTGCTAGAGCTGCCTCTGTGTTGGGGCAACCCTCGGGATCAATCCAGGCTGGGAGTGAACAAGTCAAGAGCAGCCCCGGGGGAGCCCCGGGGGAGCTGCGGGGCAGAGCCGGCCCTGCCCGGCCCCAACCCGGCCTGGGCTGGGCCCAGAGGGGAGCAGGGGAGGGGATTCTGCCCCTCTGCCCCTCAGTGGTTTCCCACCTGCAGAGCTGCCCCAGCCTGGGCCAGCACAGGAGGCACCTGGAGCTGCTCAGAGAGCCCAGAGGAGGCTCCAGGAGGAGCAGAGGGATGGGAGAACTGGGATTGATCAGCCTGGAAAACAGAAGTTTTAGGGTGACCTAACTGCAGCCTTCCTGTGCCTGAAGGAGCCAAAAAGAAAGAGGGAGAGAGACTATTTTTAAAAGCCTGGAGTGACAGGACAAGGAGGAATAGCTTCAAACTAAAATAGAGCAGGTTTAGATTAATATATTAGAAATAATTTTTTCCCTTTGAGGGTGCTGAGTTCTTGGCACAGGGTGCCTAGAGAAGCTGTGGCTGCCCCTGGATCCCTGGCAGTGTCCCAGGCCAGGCTGGATGGGGCTCTGAGCAACCTGGGATAGTGGAAGGTGTCCCTGCCCATGGTGGGAGGCTGGAACTTGATGATCTTTAACGTCCCTTCCAACCCAGGCCGTTCTATGATTCTATGAAATACAATAATAAGTGGATTTGGGACAAGGAATAGAAATCACAATCCAGGGACAGAACTGGAATCATGGAAAATAAGCACCCTGGGGGATTGCACAAGTAAGCCTTGTCAATCAAAAGCAACCAGCTTTATCGTGCAGTTTTGAAAGGATCACATCAAGGGCAAAGCAACAGATGTACTACATGAACAACAGTAAAATATTTGACAAAAAACCTCTCTCAAGACTGCTACTCTCCAAAATCAACTCAAATTGGCTTGGACAGAAACACTACAATGCAACCTGAAACCCAATGACTAGTCATAATAAGAAAACGGAAAAGCCTAAAGCAGAAAATAAAAACAAATAAATAGATAAAAAGATGAGCGTTCCCCAGGCTGGGAAATCCTCCAACTGCCACACTGAAAAGTGCTGTGTCTATTTAGACTAATGTTCCCAGAAGTTAAAGCAATAAACAGAAATGGACTGCAAGTCTTGATTAGTGGGATACTGCAAAGATTGAAATTAGTTCTGACACTATTCAGAAACAGAAGCAGAACTGAGTGTGTTTGAGATTCACAGAGAACATTTCCAGATGGTAACAAACTTTGCAGATAAGTTGCAATGCCAATTGGTACAACACAGTAATAAGATGACCTAAAGTGATTAAAACCTGGGGGTTTTTTTAAACAGCAAAATAAAGATTCAGTGGGTACTGGGAAGTGACAAACTGCAGTAAAGGATCAAACTGAGAGACACAGAAAAAGAAAAGCATATTTCATTTTAGAGAAAAAATTACAATAAAAATAGCAGGAGATGGCAGATCAGTTATAAAGGTAAAACCAAAAAACACACAGCTCTGGAGCAGGCTATGGAGAAGACTGTATGCTCCACATTAATAAAACTCCTGTAGAAGATGTCCTTCATTCCTGCAAAATGTGCATTAAGAAGAGCAATTAAGGTAATCTGGAGTTCATTCACTATAACCTGCAGATACACTGCACTCCCTTTCCAAAGAGCTGTCCCCCTGTCAGCTTCCCTTCTACAGACCTTGCCCTCTGCTTGCCAGAACAAGGGTAATTAATGCACCAGTCTCCATCACCACCGTACAGTCAAACATATCATGCTGTGCAGTTTAATACTCACAATTATTCAAAATACAAATGCCACAAAATCTCACACATCTCCATTTAGAAGAAGAGATCAAGAAATCAATTTCTTAGCTTCTAATTGTCACAGTCCCAAAAAGTCAATAAGAAAAAAAAAGGTAAAAGCCCACACAGACTGAGAGGCCACTTTCTTGTACTGATCTGATCCTTTCAAAAGTGAGATCCCTTCCTTTCTTACATCTGATCCTTTCAAAAGTGTTAAGGGTGAAAAAAGCAAACAAACAAAAAACCCCCAACCATATATTTCTGCAGTTTTTCCAAAGGCAGTAAAGCTACTCAGCTTTGCTGATTTAAGTGCAATCACCAAAACCAAAGGTTGATTTTGGTTGCAACCTACTTGAAATTTATGACAATGTTTTAAAGAGCTTCCTCGTTAGGTCACTGAGAAATAACTAACATTTGCAAAGCATTTCATGTGCTTTATTACAGCTCCAGGTGCTAATCCAAGGTTCAACTTTGAACACACAGACAGCTTTCAATTACATTCATGGAAAAACATTACTTATAGAGAGTGAATTTAAAGCTGCAACTTAGTGAGTGCAACTAAAGTCAGATTAAAGCTGCAATGCTTACCAGTCTTCCAGCAGAGCTTCAGAGAAAACACAGGAAATTGCACCACTAATTGGGCACTACAGCACCATGTATTTTTCTGAACCAATAATACATTTAATAGGTGTTTCTAAAGTCAGAGCATGAAAGGGTTAAATACTTTTTGTCTTCCATTAAAAACACTCTATGTGGCAAGGCTAATGAGTCATTTTGGCATGCTCTCCACATAAAGCAGCTGCTGTACAGTATGTTTTACTTTATAAAATATCTTTAATCAGCACACTGACTAGGTCTGTCATTTATAATTAAGGAGGTAAATGGCAGGTGCAGCAATAATTAGCAAAACTGAAGTCTTTGTGAAGGCATGCAGTCATACCAACTCAATGCTTTCTAGGAACAGAAATGATGGCTAACAGCTTTGTTGCACCAGAAACTTGATTAGGTAAGACTGTGCCAAGAAAGAGGGACATTTACAAAACATTTACACTTCTGAGGCCTTTACTATCCTATATTACCATATTCATTTCTAAAACTCTTACTTCTAAAGCTAAAAACAGAAAAATATTCAGGAGCAGAAAAGCCACCCACTAAGCTCAGAGTCTGTGTTTCTGCCTTACAAATGACAGAGGGACAGGGGCAGAGGTACAGGTCAAGAGACAGGCAAAGTGGTTCTCTTACTTGAAAAGGTTTTTCCAGCCAACGACTAAGAAATTGGCTGGCCCAACATCTGGAGAAATGCCCACACCCATAATTTAAAAACAGAGTAGTGTTTTCGTGATCACTTCCATGAACCAGTCCTACAATTACCCTCATAACAATTCTGCAACTGCCACCTTAGGAGGCTTTGGGGTTTTTTGGAGAAGGTCCATAGTCTGCGAGCTAAACTAAATCTCTCCTTCCTTTGAAAACTGCAGAGGTTATTTTGCCTTGAAGGACTTCTGAAAGGCAGCCTTACAACTATCTTTACACATCTTCAGAGCCCACACATTCAGCATGAAGTCCATAACACCTCCAAAGCAGCAGTCCCCCTCATCACCTGTGCTGCTCAGTGCTGGGCTGTGGCTGACCCCAGCCCAGAGTGGTGCATCCCCCCTCCATGTCTGTCTGTCCTGCAGAGTGCCCAGGCACCACCTCAGCTCATGGAAACAAGAGCAGTGGTGAGGCTGGGAGAATCACAGTGTTCATGGTCTCATTTGTAAACGTACAGCCTGCTGATCTCCAAGCAAACACTCCCAGGTACTGCCTTTGGCCACAGTAACACTGCAGTGAATAGAGTCTAGGAGCCCCATTTTTGTATTATTTCAAGGCAAAAAGATTAACCCTTCTGAATTATTAACTCTTCTTCACATTATCCACACTATGCTTCAAAAGCAACTCAAATATGTGTTCTTCAGTGAAGTGAAGGCACAACACATCAAATGATACATTTAGTAATACAGCAGTGGTAAAATTGTAGTAAAGAGCCTTTTGCATTAATTTTAAGAGAATCTATGTATTTCTGCCCAAATTCACATCTGTCTTAAGCAGAATAAACACCAGGCAAAGCAACACCACCTTGTGCTATGAACTAGCAGACCAGCTGCAGACCCCTGTAAGATACCAAGCCCTCAAATACCACACAAAAATGACACTGATTTGTGCCTCACTGATGGTAAGTGACAACCTCTCCAGTGGGCAGACAGTGACTTCCACGGGCCCACAAGTAAACACTTCCAAGGCAAACTATAGTAATAAAGTGCAGGGGATGGAAGGCATGCTTACTTGTGTTTTTCTTTCAGTGCTAATTGAGAGTTAAAATTGAATCTTCTGGGAAGGAACACAGTCCCCAGCTGTGAGCAGTACCCACTGCCAACCAACTTATGAAGCAGAACGGCTACTGACTCACAAATGAGTTATTCACCCATCCTCCTTCTGACAAGCAGAAAAAGTACATGACCACGGCTGACAGAAGAGAAAACAAAATTCAAACAGAGGCATTCAGGAGGGATAAGGAGAAGAATTTAGAAAACAACAAAGACCATTTGTTATACTCTGCAAGAAGACACAAACAATGACAATGAACCACTTTTAACTAGACTTAATTAATTCTGTAAATGGGCAGATAACAAGTGCTGCACAAACAAATCAAAAAGGCCACTAGTTATAAGCACCACAATATTTTGTTTGAGAATGCAAAATGAGATGCTGGAATTTCAATAATATTTTTAAGCTTTTTTTAGATTAGCCACAATCAGTGTGGGTATGAAACAGCTGTTTTGAACTACCAGAAGAGATCCAAAGGATAGGAAAAAATTTTGTCTCTAAGTGGGAACAGATTTCAGAGAGTACACATGGGGGGATTACAGAACCTGCCCTCCCAGACAGGTGGAGCTTACAGCTAAAATATTTCAGACAGCAGGAGGCAGATTTTTATGCCATCACAATTTCAGTCCCCAGACAGGTCTAAGACAGTCAAATTCATATAAACTCTCTGAGAAGACAGCAGCCATGCCCTGCCATATGGTCTGACACAGTTCAGCACATGGGATCAGTTACAACTGTTTTCCTTTTCCCAAAATTAGCATTAAAATATAAGTGATAGCTTCAATTAGAAGTAAAGCAGCTTGTCAAATGATTAATTTAGAAGCAATCCAATGTTCTGAGACAATGTAGATGATACAAAAATTTACAAAAATTGGTAGAGGGTATAAATACAATTAAGACTGAGAAAATAATTGAACACATAAATAAATCAATTCCTCCACTACTATGGCACTGTGCAGCATTTACTACCAAGGTGGATGGAGAGATGTTTATGGCATACTCATAGAATAGCATTAAAAGCACATTTTCCTGTTTGTGAGTTCATTTTTAAAAAGCCTATCAGAGGCTAAACTACCTTATGCCATTCAGAAAGCTTCATTAGCTAAGGCTGCTGCAAACTGGTAAAGCAGCTTGAAAAATCCTGCTTTATTATTTAACTTGCTTGGGCTTAACACAAGATGTTGACTTTTCTTTATGGTTCACCTTCCTCCCAGAGCTACCCCGATATTCATGGGCTCCAGTTCCAAGGGTATTGTGTTCCAAATGGTGGTGGATCATTTCATATCACATGATCAATATCAACTGATCATGTTTTGTATCTCTGTATATATCACCCTATGTATATATCATTCCCAGGGTGTGATTTGGTGGAATCTGATTAAATAACACAACACTGGAGCTCTACAGGCAGTTACATTATATAAAGTATTTGGATACACCAGAATGCAGTTAAGAGACAGGTCTTACTTTCCCATCCAAACAGCATAGCTTTCAGGGAGTTGTGGAACAAAAAGCATTGATCTTCCAGTATCAACATCTACTGCTCCAAAGCAGCCTGCTTCAGTTACTCCAAAAGTCCAGTGAAAGTAAGATTCCTAGGTTAAAACAAAATATATTCTTAGAAGAAAGACCCCACTTCTACCAGCTCTAAAAATACACAAGAGTACATATTAATTCCTATTTCCACATCTCTGGAGGAGATCTCTTGCTTCTGGAGCAGGAGAAGTGGTTTATGTCTAAACCTTTTCAGACTGGTTAGTTTTAGGTTAGAATAATACAAATCCCTTTGCTGGCAACTGGAAAGGATCAGAGCTTAATGAACTACCATAAAGAGGTTAACTCAGCACAGTAAACATACACTACACATTAAAATACATTCTTCCAATCTACAATTAGGGAATGTATGATCAGGGAGAAACAACCACCTCACAAGGCACAAGGCAAAAGCAGAGCACAGCTTCATTGGGTGGCAAAGGCAGAGTGCTGAAGTGAAATCCCAACCTTCCCCAGAGAGGAGGAAGCTGCACTAGGAACAGCCCTCAGCCAAGAGTTATTTTAAGAACAAGCAAGCAAATAACAAAACACCTAACAATACAGGATTTAATTTTGGTAAGGACAGGCATATGCTCTAGTACCCTGAAAGGTGCATCTCCTCTAAAACCAGACTAATAAGTACATAAGGATATGTGCTATGTAAATTAGAATTTACTGGGTTTGTTTCTTCATAACATACAACAGCTCAATGAAGTTCACAAAACAAAGTGCTGCAGAAACCATGCAGGGTATGGGATATACATGATTTGAGTTCTTTTACATCCCCAGAACATGTTAAGTCCTATTTGTGACAGAAGAACACATGGCTGCTTAAGGAAGAGTCTAATTTAAGAAGACACATGTTGTAAATTCCAAGATATAGGCTGCTGTTTTATAAAACCATGAAATATACTTTTCTATTAATTAGGTCCACTGTAACATGCTTTATTACACAAAGAAGGTTGATTTTTGGGTCACAGACAAGACTGAAAAAATGAAGACACATTCTACTGCTGTCTTCAAGACTAGATTCAAACACTGATGAGCAGTAAGGCCTTGAACAGGTTTAGGCCTTTAAACCAGATAATTAGCCTGCACTAAAGTACTGAAAGTGAGAGCAAGTCAAAGCTGAAGAAGCAATGTTATAAAGAAGCTAATTTATTTAAGTGAAGCAAGACAATGCGCATCCAAGAGACAGAGAAAATAATTTAAAATCATTTAAAAATCCGTGCAGTGGAAGAGAGTTTCTTAATTTGAAGTTTGGATTCAGCTCTTACCTGGCGAAACACAATACCAGTATCAGTACAGTATCTCTGGGTTTCTTCTCCACCCTGCAGCAGAACAATTGAATTCTTCTGGACATCCTTATTCTGTCTCAGGCGCTCACAGAGCCGTCTTCTGTTCAAGGCAAAGAGCGCCACAGGCACTTTCAAGGTCTCATTCCCCAGCCAAAAGGAGGGTCTAGAAGAGATTTTTTCAATTGACAATTAATGGCAAACAGTGGTTAGCACAATTTAGATGCACAGTGTTCATTAGTTTAATTCAACTCTACTAACAAGAGGCTCATCACTCCTGGGGAGGAGCGGCTCTACACACATTGCTCTCAAGCAATCACTAAGCACTGCTCACACAAGGACCAAAGGAAAAAGGTATGTGAAAAAGGCATTTTATGACTGGCTTTTCACAAATATTAAAATGAATATTATATGTGTTGTGTTAGAAAGTTGTGCTGTATTAATTCTCTTAAGTAGTGTGTTAAATACAGTTTTAGGTTATAAAAAATGTTAAAATAGAAACTATGCTATGTAGGATACTTTTTTTAAAGAAAGGACTCACACTGAGATAGCAGCCACAGGACACCCAAATCTTTCAGAGAAAAAGAATTTATTGCTCCATTATCAGAAGAAATTAATTTCTTCCTGCCTCGAAGGCACTGTTAGGATTCAGAGGAAGAAGTTGACAATGACCAGACAGAATCCTGTGTTTGAATGGAATTTATGCATCATGTATGAGGTGTATGAATATGCAACAGGCTATTGCTTTTAAGGGTTCATCCTTTGTAAATGGATGTCCTTTTTCAGGCTTGTGCTGCCCAGAAAAAGGTACCTGGACACCCGTAACTCATTGTCTCTATTGTCTCATATTGTCCTAATTCAAACTGTCCAAATTATTATTACTCTAATTGTATGACTATTTTTATAACCATTTTATTACTATTAAACTTTTAAAAATTTAAAAACAAGAGATTGGCGTTTTTCACAGGTGGAAACAGCAGACAAGGCTGGCTGCAGCTACAGCCCACAGCACGTCCCTCATCACATCCCTTTGGGCAGTGCAACACAAAGTGACCACAGCCTGTGTCAGCTGAGGAGAGGCAAAGCAGGAGGGATGAAAATTAGTTCTGAGGTGCTGAAAACAGAAGTGGAAGTTTACAGTAAGTCTAGAAAACTTCAGCAAGTCCTTCTGGGAAACAGGGAGTGGAGAGAAAAGATGATGGACAGCAGACACAGGACAACAGCATTTCCCATACACAGGATGGGCAAATCTCTTTTCTACGGATGTATGGTTATTCTTGAACATGCACAAGGAGCTTCAGCCAGTGACTGAACTCAAACACATGGCCACAGGAGCATGGCTTGGACACCTCCACTTGTCCCTAAGGCCACACAAATGTGCTGAGACAGCCCAGAAAGCTTCTGAACCATTGTGCTCAACAGAGCTGCAACTGCAAGGACACTGTTTAAAAGCTGAGAGCTCGCTGTTACTAAGTAATTTTAGATGTTGAAAGTACCTCAAGAATATGTGGCTGATTCATTCCCATTTGTTTCAGCTCCATAAGTGCACCTTTTGGAGATTTCCCAGTAGAAACACTATAGCTTTTCTAGGATATGGAGCAGCGGGAGTAGTTTAGTCAGATTATATGAGAAGAATCTAAAAGCAGTTTATTTTGGGGGTGGTTTTTTATGCTTGAACAGCAAAGCTGCACTTTGGAGCTTCAGTATCAGAGATGATCAATAAAATTTATCCATAAAATCCTATTATTTAAGTCCAATTTGTCCCCCCACCTCAGCTTCTCCAAGCCCGACTGGATGGTCACTTTCTATGCTTTACAGGAGATGGCAGAAAGGTGCAGTTACCTCGTTACTATGTTAAGATGACAAGAAATGAACCAACCACCAAAGTATTTAACATTAGAGGAGCAAAGCTCCACGTCTTAATTATTATATAGCTTTCATGAGCAATCTGAAAGGTAACCTTTGATTTATAGCTGCATAACCTCCTAAAAGACTATCAACCTCAGAAATGTAAACCCTGTAATTTCCTACTGCAGCCACAGCATAAAAGACCTAATAAAATACTTTACTTGCTTATAACCACTGGATGTAACAGCATAAGTAATTTTAGAAGGTAAAGGACTGCTCTTGCTAATCCAATTTTCAAAATATCTGCTTACAAGTTCAGCTGATGGCGCACAAAACCCAAATGTGTTTATTTTTATTCCTTCCAACACACACCTGACAACCCCTCACCAAGGCAGGTAATCATCACAAGGGCTGCAGCACACACCTCAGCACAGCCTGGAAGCACAGCATAAACTTTTTTTTGGGGTACCTATGTCTGTAGGAAGAAGGAAGCAAGTTCATACAATCCTAGCAAAAGCTACTGCAAGTTTAGTCAGATAGTGAACCTCAAAGTAAAAATAGGCAAGGCTTTCCAGGTACAAAGCTGTGGCTCAGTAATTCAGCAATGCACAGGAGGCTGAAAACGCTGCTTCCAAGCATGATCATCCCTTGGAGGATGATCCATTTCCATGCAACAGCCTGGAAATCATATGCTCACCTTACGGGGCATTTATAAAAGAGAGGAGAGAACATCATCAGATACCCTTATATCACATGTTTCTCTCAGATCTTTGTATCTGCTGATTAAAAAAAAACCAAAAAACTAACAGGCAGAGGTTGTAGCACAGCCTGTCTCATGTTTTGCTTCAAAGGAAGGAAAAAAGTCACCTTCATTGCAATTTTACTCACTTCACAAGTTTGGGGATCTTTTTCTGCGATTTTAAAAAAAAAGAAAAAAGAGAGAACTCTGACCTCTCTCCTCCAAGCCTATTCCTACACCCTGAAGTTCAGAGGAAGCTGCTACAAAGGCACATTTTCATCTCCCTTAAGTCTAATATTAATCCTTTTATTACACTTAAAACCTTTGACAATCCAAATGACACTTCAGGAGAAATAATGACATCAGACAGCAATTCAAACCAGTACTTTTAATAAGCCCCTGAAGTCTACCTTTTACTGGGATCTTAATGCTGAAGCTGAACTGCGTTCTAGTGCAAAATGACAGCTTTTGTGCACATTTTCTCTAAGTGAAAGTGTGTTCTTCCTTGGACATAGCAGATCCCACTTTCCCTGAATAGGATGGCACAGTATTAACCCACAGCAGAGCAGGGTCTGCAGTTGTTTTAGAGTGGCACAGTTTTCTCAGGGGCACAGCCTTGGCCTCTGCTTTAAGGCTGCTGTAGAAATCACAAGAGCTGAGCATGCTGCACCCTGCAGCAAGGGCTGGGCTGAGTGTAA
>NW_005054484.1:802891-805452 GCF_000277835.1 Geospiza fortis | reverse complement strand
CTCACAGAGTGAGCCCGCCAGGAAATACACCGACTTTCACAACTGGAATTCTGCAGAGAAAACCAGCTAGGTTTTAGGGAGAATATTCAGCTTAGAGGAGTTTGCTTCCTCCACAGCTCTTGTTCTCTTTTTTTCTCCTGCAAGCACTCAGATACCAAACTGGTGGCACCCTGGATGGACTGACAACATGGCAGAACACCCACAGGTGCTGCTCTGCCTGCACAGATCCACTCACTTGGCACACGTGAGCCATGCACGAGCTTTCCACAGCTCACAGAGAGCTCTTTTCAGACAATACTGACAGGGGCATTTAAGCCTTACAAAAAGGTGTATGGCTGTACAATCAGCTTTCCATGGCAAAGAAAAATTGGGAAACGGAACTCCCATAATACTCAAGATCACAAGAAAAAAACGTCACACACAGGACTGGTTTTTCAGTGACTTGTAGTAAATTGAGTGTAACTCTCATATGTAACTGCCTCACATGTGTATCAATCCTACAAATACACATGCAACTACAGTGTAAGCAGTGTAAAACTATGGTCTTTGCCTTGGAAAAAAACTGCCATAAAATTCTCTCTAGGGAAGAAACTATAAGCTTTTCACTTTGGTCCATGATATCTAATCACTCAGTTATATCTCACAAGACACATAAATCACAGAATCATAGAATGGTTGGGTTGGAACAGACCTCAAAGATCATCTTGTCCCACATCCCTGTCATGGGCAAGGACACCTGCCACTAGACCAGGCTGCTCAAGGCCTGGCTTTGAACACTGCCAGTGCTGGGGCATCCACAACCTCCCTGGGCAACCTGCTCCAGTATCTTACCACTCTTACAGTTAAGAATTTCTTCCCAATATCCAGCCTAAACTTCCTCTCTTTCTGTTTGTACCCATTACTCCTTGCCCTGTCACAGCAGCTGCTGCTGAACAGTCCCTCTCCAGCTTCCCCGTACCCCCTCAGATACTGGGAGGTGCTGGGAGTCTCCACACAGCTTCTCCTTTCCAGAACAGCCCAAATTTTCTCAGCTTGTCTTCTTACGAGAGACACTTCAGTCCTCTGATCAACTTTGTGGCCTCCTCTGGACTTGCTTCAGCAGAGTTATCAGAATTTAATTAATACAACACATTGGCTGCTCCTTCAAGGTCAGCTTCTTCTCTTAGCACAAGGACTCCAGCACGCCCAGCCCCAAACTCAACCCAAAACTCTCATGTGAAGTTACACATGTGATAAAGAAGGGTATCTGATACAAGCACTGCTTTGTGGTGCACGCCTCTTTGAACCTATGCAAGCTTCTGCAAATGAACCTTAGCTGCTGTCAAAAGTGGACACTTGCAAGAACAAAAGAGGGCAAGAGAAGCTCAGCTCCCTTGTTTTCCCCAGTCTGGTACCAGCATTTACCACTGCTCAGTCTGGTAAAGGCCTCCCACAGTAGTTGACAGTTTCCTGCTGGCTGTCACATACAATTTTTATGATCACTTAGGCCCAAGCTCACAGACAAGCTCTTTTATTTTATTATACTGCAAGTGAAATATAGCCGGGAACATTAAACTACATCTGTTCTTTAAAGATATTCTTCCTTTGCCTGGAGCTCCTGATTTTCAATGCTTATTTCAGAAGTTTTATATTTTAGAGAGCATACATTCTGGTACTATATGATGCATCTAGCATTTTGGATCTGTTGTAAAGCAACCACCAGAACACACTGGTTACTAAAACTCCTATTTTATTTCTGGTTTGCCTACCATTTTTCAGTTAACTTTCTGTACTTCTGGTTTTTTTGAGCAGAAAATTCATGGACTGCTATTTCTGTTCTACTGAGATCCCACAGAGAGGATCCAGATTTCAATGAAGATGAGAAACCACCGAAACTACTTTTCAGTAAATCACCACTTGTTTGTTGACCAGGCCTTATTTATTTGTTTTGAGCAACAGATTAATCAACACCAGCCTGAAGCGTAAACACTTTTCCAATGCTGTTTTCACATCCCATATGTGAAGCTCAAGAGGCCTAGCACAAGGAAAGGGGCGATACAACCAAACAGTAACAGCAACTACGGCTGTTCAAGGTATAAAATGGGTATTTTCTTCACGGCCAACTCAGTGTTTCTTGTGAAGTTGACAGCTCGAAGTCCCGGCGCCGCTCCGTGTCCTCCCTGGCAGCCCAGCCCGGGGTGGCCCCGGGGCCCGGACAGCGCTGGGGACACCAGAGCCGGGGGAGCCGCAGGGCAGCGAGCCCCCAGGCCCCGGGTCACAGCCAAGCCCCGGCCTGACCCAGGGCCGGCAACTTTGGAAACTTCCCCCTTCGTTTTGATACAGTTATAATGGCACCTTCTTACAGCACCAAGAAATGGCTGAATTTTGCTATAAAATGTGGGAAAATCCTTGTGCTGCGCAATGCAAGCCACCTTTAAGCATCACTTCCAACCCTGAGGCAACTTCAAGGATAACGCACGGCTGGGGACGAGGCACTGCGAGCCAAGCCGCCAGTGGGACCCTTCGCGGCTCTCTCACCGCCCCGCGCAAAACCCGAAATCCTTTCGGAGAACCCCGGGTCC
>NW_005054484.1:801008-802574 GCF_000277835.1 Geospiza fortis | reverse complement strand
AGGCCCGGCTGGCACCGCACCGGGACCCCCCGAGCCCGGGAAGTGCCGTCCTGAGGGACCATCTCCGGCCCTCCCCGAGCTTGCTGGCCTTTAAGGAACAATCCAGGCCTCGAAGCCAATATAACATAATGTAAATACAACTTTTTGCAGGGATGGCTCTCCTACCGCTGACCTCTCCTCAATTAACGCTTCCTGGAAAATCCACTTCATGTGCAGTTCTGCTGTAATCCCTAGAAGAGCTGTTTTCCACCTGCATTTTGAAGTGGTGAAGGTGTTTAACAGTAGCCTTGAGGTATGGTGTGCTGGAGCCATTGCCTGCCCTTGGACTCCTCCACTCTGCTGGTTTTTTCCTGTTCACATAGATTTCGTCAGAACCCAAAATTACTCGTTCTTGCCTCAAAATTACTTGCTCTTGTTTCAAGATTACAAGATACCTGAAGAAACTATCAGAGTCCAGGGTGCAGTTGCAAAAGCAAATAGCCAGGAACACGAAACACCAGATAATGAGAGATTGGAGCTCTGCTCGGTGACCTGAACACAGGGTCTGCTGCTGTGCAGAGATAGATGCAGCTCTGGGCAGGCAGGAACCCTCCCTGGAAACAAAGTGTGAGTCCTTGCTCTAGGGCTGCTCAGTAACACCACTGCTCTGCTGGCCTGGCACTGATCTCCAAATAAATGCTGTGATACCTGAAATATTCGGCTGCTTCCACCACAAACACTCGGGAAAGAGAGGAATGCAGGGCAGTGCAAAGGCAGAGTATGATCATAACATACATGGATTTTAAGTTCATGTGTGTTATGAAAAATCAGGGCACTGTCACTAAGACACATGCACAGTTAAGCCCATTGTTCTCATTTGGTCATATTGTCCTCTAGAAGATGTGAGAAAACGCAGCTATTCATGGCTCTGGAGTGGTGTGTGAGAGCTGCGGGCAGTGACAGGCAACGATTGATTTCAGGAAGTCTGGATAGGTGCATGTAAATTGATAAAAATAGAAAAGTCAAGCAGTCATTCTCTAGCTCTTTATGTTTTTACATCCAAGAATCAGAGACCTTTAGTACCAAATATATAATGAAAAGTTTCTTTCATGAACTGCACATTTGAGAAGTAACAATACTTATTTTTAGGGTCCAGATTCATGGATAAAACCCCATTTTAGAAATAATTGATAAGTTCTTGAATTGCAAAAACTTCCCTCAGTTTTTGCAGACTGAAAAAAAAAGTGAACTGTAGTGACATATTTTACTGCTTTCAGTTCCCTAGAGGAGCTTCCTTCTGCTTAGGTTCCAGCAGAACCACTGGGGGGAGGCTGGGAAGCTCACTTTGCTTTTCCTTCTCCTCTCAGGACTAGAGAGAAAAGACTAAAGCTTTCAAGGCACTCTTCCAAATACCTTCATTTTGGCATTCATCCTTCCCTGCTCCCTTTTCCTACCCCTACGCTTGCCCTCTGTAGAGTAAAGGCCTCCTGCATTGTAGTATCTGCTCTCTAAAATGAGTTTTCTGGGTCTCTGTCCTGTTTCTTTTCATTTCCTTCTTGGTCATTTTACCTGCCTTCCAAAAACAAT
>NW_005054484.1:787754-800966 GCF_000277835.1 Geospiza fortis | reverse complement strand
TTAAAGGAAAAGAAATATCCTCTTCTTCTGTCTCAGGATTTGAAAGAATGAAACTGCTGCAGTGTGCACAACTGAAACTCATGTGCAAGGTGGTGATACTTGAAATGGCAGCCACAGGAATGGCACTGGCTGCCAGGCTGGGAGCAAGCCCAGCTGCATTGCACACATAGGCAATTCTGATTCTCTCCATGCTGCAATTCACTCTGCAACTGAGAGGAGTAAACATTCACATCTGAGAGGCTGAGTTTACTTCCCTCTACACCAAGGTTTGACTGACCATTACTGTCACTTATCTCCCAGTAGGACTGTGAGCAAGAACACCCTCTCTCATGCTGAAGGCCTGATCTTGCAATTCAGGCAGCTTCAAAATTCCCACTGTAGCAGTTTGGATGTACAAGAGATGCAAAACTGCAACATGTGATGGGATTCTGCACTAGCCCTCTGTATTTCAACTGTTCCTACTGCTGTCCAGGCAGGATCTTAGAGTTCAGCACCATCAGTGCTGATTGCTTCTATTATCTCAGCTGAAAAGAAAGAATGTTAGGTTAATAGACTTCCTTTTGTTACATGAAAATTACACAACTGTTGTGAATACAGGTCAAGGCATTTGCTCCTGCTTTTAGAGTACAATAGATGAAAATTCAAAGTTAGCAAGGGCAGATGCAATCCAAATATGTACCAGTGGAAAGGGAAGGATGCTGCAGCTGTAGTCACAGCATGTGCTTGGGGAGCATCAATTCTCCTTCTGCCCTCCAGCCTAGAGTGGTGTCAAATACTGGAGCTAAATACTCTGTCTGCTGCAGTGCCTGAACTTCTCTTGTGCTTTGGGAAAATGCAGTTGTTGAGAGACCAGATCATCTGGGGCTGCTGTGAAGGATCACAGAGCCCCACTGAGAACGTGGTACCACAGGAGGAAGCCTTGAGCTGCCAGTACCATGACATGAAGTGGGGAACAGTGTCTAAGGCTCAGTGACTAAAGTCACCCTCCCTAGTAAATCCTTACTTGATATATGATTTCAACACAAGTTTCAAACAATTTTCTAAATAACCAGAAAGCTTCCGTATCATACATCCCACCAAAAAAACAGAAATGGGAAGTGCTGATTTATCAGCACAGGAATTGTTCTAAGTTCAGCTTGATTTGTTTTTCTGAGTTCAGCTTGATCTGTTTTTCTGCTGATTATTCCTCCAAAATTTTGGAAGGTAGAACCTTGTTGGCCAAAACACACTGTGACCCTCTTCACTTGGATGGGGGAGCACTGGCTAGGCAAAGAACAACAGACAGATTTTGTATGTATTTGAATCAAAGTCTTTCATACATTGTAGGATCAGCTGTTAGTCCAAAGTAATTATACAGACTGCTATGCTAAAATGTGTTAATACTGTGGGGGGTTTTAAATAGCATCATTCTACAGGGACCCCTACTGCCTTTGTTTGATATAATGGCCATGAGTCTTTTATGTGGAATTAAGATTACAAGGTCGCTTCAAAGCAACAGATTGAACAAAAGCATCTGCCTTTGGCATTTTCATCATGAAACAACTTTTAGTAAATTTCCCTCAAGCACTAAATGTATACTGCTGTATTGATCTTTTGGATCTTGAAATGAAAGTGTGATTTTCCTAAAGCTTGCTTGAACTAAATTATTATAAAGACAAGAAAGGTAAAGCATTACATTGCCTCATTACTCTCACCATTGACTTTAAGAGTTAGAAAATTTAGTAAATTCAAAATGTGCCCATCAAGGATCACAGTCTAAGGTACCTTCTCCATCTATTGTTTGATCTTCACAAAAATGTATGATTTTTTTTTTAGGTTCATTAGTATAGACTGTAATTATTTTATTTCAATCAATCTGCCCACCAGTGTTTATAAATTGCTGCCACAGAAAGTCCTATCTCATCAAAATGTATTAAAACAGCACTATCAAAACTGCTTCAAAGGCTTCTTTTTTTAGAGGTTTGGGTTGTCAGGTTTTTTTAAGAATTAGTAGCAAATGTGATGTTCTCTGTAATGTTTCTCTAATATCTCTGGAAGCTTGAAAGAATCAATTTTCGTATATTGCAACATATTGCTTTTTTTCAATAAAAGGAGCTTCTCAATGATTTTTCAGCCTGTTTGCTCATATATTATGTTTTTTGCTAACCCATAGGCCAGGAAGGCACAGTTTATGTCTGTCGTGTGTCCTTTGCCTGGTGCCCAGCACCATGGCTCCTTTCTGGTTTTTGGAGTCAGGTGTACTTGTACTGCATTAAAAATGTTACATGAGTGAGTTCAGCCATGGCTAATTGCCAGGTATAAGAGATAAGCCACCAACCTGTATCTCCTTTTTTATAACTGATGCTAGTTAGCATGGTAGATAAACATTTTTGTTTATTCTAAGTTTTAATGAATATCCTGTAGTGAAATTTTGCAACAGTGGGTTTGGGACATGAATGTAGTCGGTATCACTGAAGCCATTACCCCAACACCCTCACCAAAGTTACAGCAGACACCACATCTGAGAACAAAATCCCTTCACATTGCTCTTGTTCTGTTCCTTCAGCGTTTCTCACTTTCAAAAGCACAGCCTCTCTCTGCAATGAGGAGTGGTTCCCTGGCTGTATTTTGAAGGGCACAACCAAAGGGGCTTTGCACCACCTTCTCCAGCAGAAGCATGGGAAGAGGCTGATGGAGCTTCTGTCCTGTGTCACAGAGAATTTGTCTGGCCTGCACGTGTGAACATGTGCCATTTGTACAATGGGAAAGCACCACTTCTCTTGCAAATTCCCTGTGGTACCTTGAACTTACCTGCACCGTTGCAATATATTGTACAGTTTTAATACAGAACATGTTTACAAAGCTTACTTTTTCTTTCATTAGTGTCTGCATAATATACTCTCCACCCAGTGCATAACAAATCCCCAAACAAGCTTATAATATGCATATGCAAATATTTTCTCAAAAGATTAATGCCTTCAGGTTTTTGCAGATTAAGATCCTTATCTTCACACCAATTTAAAGTCAGATTTCTCACTTTTTTAGGTAGGAAAATCCTCTTTAATTATTGTTTATCTGAATGTATTTTCCACTCTGAAATCTTACAATAAAATTGTAAGCCACTGGTTTAGATCTGTATTTTGTTGATGATGAAGGAATTGCTCTTTCCTACACAGACATATTAGAATTGTCTGAAATGAGTTCTTTCAGGCTTTGCATGAGCAGCATTTCTTTTTCTGCTTGAAACAGTCCTACCCTCCTTGCTAGGGAAGAAAGGCATCTCATGGTGCTGCCCTCTAATGCCAGGAACCACCGCTCCTGCAGCTTTTCCTTTCTTGAGCTGCTCTGCGGAGTGGCAGCAGTCAGTCCAGCAGTGACAGCGAGGTTGCCATGGAGCCACGGCTGAACTCAGCCCTTCCCGGCCAAAAGTCATCAGTGCTGCTGCCCCAAAGCACTCCCAGCGCTGGCCCACCGTGCCAACTGCAGATGATGAGATAAATTACTTCCTTTTCCTGCAAACCGCTCATCTAATCTCCTCTCCATCTGACTGGAAATTTAACCCAGCTGGCTCCTGCCTTCAGTTTAAACCTAAAAAAACCCCAAGTGATAAGAAACTGGCCATCAGATTATCTAATCACAGTCTATGTCCTGGGACTTGAGCACTTTTTCAGTTTGGTCAGACCACTTCCACTACCCAGTGTCCAAAGGCCCCTCTCGTGAGCCAGCTTTAACCTGGGAGCCTAGGAAGGATCAGGGGACTGTGCAATAACATAGTAGAGGACAGAGAGGAGAAAAAACTACAGCTTGTGAATCAGAGAGTTCAATTATCTTTTGAACTGGAAAAAATGCCTGTTTTACACAACCACTCTCTCCCCTAAAGACATTACACAGCCTCTCTCCAGGCAGGGGAAACTGTGCCAAAAACACAAAGTTCACTAAGGATGTTATCTGCCTCTTTGCCTTTTAACGAATCAACTGACTAACATTTATTTTAAAAACAGGTCATATTTCTAGGCATTTTTCAAAGACTGTCAGTTTGATGAGAGTGTGACTCAGTTTATTGCAGAGACAGCCCTTATTTGCAGAGTATTTCTCCAGGGGTACAAGCTGGCACCTCCCTGCACATGTCACACTGGGCACAGGTATCTACAAGGTGACTTGGATGCATGCATGAAAATTAGGCTCAATGAGAGTCAACTTGGGCAACAAAAATAGTATCTACAGTCACCATCTTCTGCTGCCCAGCCTCTAAATTCAAATCTCATTGTCTGTTTTTAATTTGCAGTCATGAATATAAGGTGATTTCTAAGAAATTATTATTTGACATCTCAAAAAAACTTTTTGCTAAGCCACCCTTTGGTTCTGTACAACTTTAAGCTTTTGTGAGGACAGCTCCTCTTGGTTCCTGTCAGCACCAGCAGTGTTAATGCCATTTGGGCAAAGGAGATTCAGAAGGGAAGCTCAAAGAATGTGTGTGGTTTAACTGTGTTTCAGGTGGCATCTGTCTGCATCCTTGAGAATAAAAAGGCTCATACAATTTCACTGATGTGGTGGTACAGCTGTCCCATTTTTTCTGCTTCAAGCCCTGTCAGGCATCTTTGTTTGTATGCAAGGGCCCTGTTTGAACTGTTCCTGGTGTCCTTGCTTTGTAGGCTGGCAGGAGAGGTGTTGGGTTATTTGGTTTGGTTTTGTTTTCATTTTCAGAAAAAGTGGTCACTTTTTTCCATCTGTTACTATTGACAGCAATAACTTCTCTAGTCCAGGCTGATGTTATATGATGGCCACAGAAAAAGGATTCAGCTTCAGAAAATTGTGTGGGTTCTCACTGAGTCCCAGAACTGGGCAGATGCCAAGCGGCAATAAAGGGCAAGCTTCACCTTGGGATGCTGTTGTGGCAGGCAGCCTGCTCCCCTCCAGCCCCAGCTTCTTCTCAGTGATAACTGCTAGGGGTTTATGCTGAATATCAGGAAGGTCTAAAGCAGGTATAAACCACAACAGTTTCAATATTAAACTTGGCCTAACAGTGCTCATTTAGGACATGGCTTTGTGCATTTACTTCCTGCTGATTGCACATTTAGCACTGCAGCATCCCTTTGGTGATATCACCCTTGCTCTTGTATGAGTAAGGGCAGAAAAGGAAAAATGTGGCTTTCCCAAGACTGTAAAGAGGTAATTTTCACTTGTTTCCAAAGATATAAAAAACAGAGAAGGAAAAACCCCTTGAGGCTCAGGCTTCTTTCTGAAAGCACACCTTGGGGCACCATCCACCAGCTCATCACTGCTGTGGGCTGTGCCCATCTCTCTTGCTGGGTAAAGTCTTCCCAGTTTGATTTTTCTGCAGTAAGAATGGGAAAACAAATCACTGAGCCACACCACAAAGTAGGCCCAGTGACATGCTGACTAATGGTGCTTTGACATCATTTGGTAGATTTTATGGAGATTAAGGTCCCATCAGAATTTTGTCAGCAGTAGTTTAGGAAATACTTCCTGAAGATTTGCAGAGTTAACAGCTTTGTGGGTGTTTGCTGTTTGGCTGGCTACCTAAAAAAACAGCTGGTGCAGCTGGAATCAAGTCAGCAAAGTTGTTACTGATTTAGATGCTTCAGGCATGTCTCTGCTCCAGGCACAGGAACGACTGTGCTGGAGCACACTGCTACCCCGGGTATTTTTAAAACACCTAGCTTGGTACTGGAGGAAATCAGTTATAGTAGCACAGAGTTCATCATAGATTCATTTACCCAGCTTTTTGGCTCAAATATCAGTGCCAGCAGGATTAACTAAACCCTTTTAAAATGAGAGAAAGGAGATAAAAGGACTTGATTCAGCAACGGTCTGATTGAAAGAGAAAACTCACAGTTGCTCACACTAGGAGCTACTTTGATGAAGACAAGAAGACAAAAAATTGAATTTGCTGTAGTGGACAATGAGCTGGGGGACAGGGGGCAGGGAGCCAGTAAATACAGAGCCTGCTGTGGAGAAGGGTCTGGCCTTCACTGTGAATCTTCTGTGTCACTGCAAATGGAAAATGCCACATGGAAATGAAGGAGACTCCTATTAATAAAGAGCCATTGGTGTAATGTGCCCTAGAAGAGGAGAGGTTGTGTCTGGACTTATCTGCAAGGAGCTTTATGTGCTGCAAGAGCTCTGATTTACTGCTTCTGGAAGACTTTTTTAACTCCAGTGTCAAAGTTCAGGAGCCTTTGGTACATTCCCAGTGCTAGCTGGCAGAACCACCCCTTTGTAATAATTTCTTAGTAACAGTGACTTGTTTTATGCATGTGACTCTTGCCTGTTAGGACCTGGTCAGACAGGCAGGAAATAGCCCAAGGCAGTCAAATGTGTGGTAACTTCTGCCCAAGAGGAAGGACAAAGCCACATCACCCAATAACCTATTGACCTACCCCTAACCTGAGATTCATGCCCCTTGCTAGCTGGAGCAACAGTGAGAATAAAAAGTGCAATAAACAAAAATGTAAATTTAAAATGGAAATTTCCAGTAAACTTCAGACCTCCAGCAGGAGCCACACTATTTGCTGGGATTGCAATCTGTCAGAAGAGGACTTGCTAGAAAAGTGGTTTCTTGTAAAAAACTCCCTTCTTGTTCAGAACATTAACGGCCTGGCTAAGGCACAGACTGGGGCTGGGTCCTCACAAAACTAAAAGTGAACACTAAGGAGCTGCAGATTAAGAAGCCTCCTAAAGCTATGCCAGCCAAGTCCAAAGGGGATGACAGGAGAAAATGTTCCCAGCTATTAACTGGAGAGAAGCACAGCCCCGACAGTACAGCAAAGCAAGAGAGAGCAACATCATTGCTGCAGCACAGCACCAGCCTTGCAGGCTCTAATGAGACAGGCTAACAGGGAAAGGATATGGGAGACATTCAGCAGAGCAGGCCTCAACCTTGGAACTGAGCCCAAATCCTGTAGCAGAGTAATAATGAGCAAGGCAGGATCAAAGGAGACAGCTCTGCCAGAGAGGCAGCAGAGATGGGCACAGACACGCGAGCACTTACCCAGCACTTGGCTCCCCAGTCCTTTGCTTGCCCTCCTGTTCTCTGGGCTCTCCCATCTTCTCTGCACACCTGAGCCTGCTGAGCAGGGACAGCTGCAGCTGAGCTGCTGTGGGTACACACAGCATGCCTGCTTGAGACAGCCACAGCCATTATGCATGGGTAATTCTTATTACCCAGGGGCATTTCTCTTTTACATATCCCTAGCTCAAATTTTACTGAAATCATTTTCTTTTTTATTGGCCTCTTACATTGTTAGAGTGGCCGTGATTTCCCCAAGGTTACATGATGAATGACAACACATCATACAAAGGCAAAATACATGCATTTGCCGACTATAAAACAGATATTTTTATTTGATATGTTTCCTTTTCTTGTGCAACAATGGGAAGCAACCTCAATGGGATGAACAGTACAAATAGAAGTTTAACAAGCTCTCTTCTGAATCCAAGATCACACAAAATATAGATTTAGTAAAAAAGCTAGATTTCTACTAACATGACAGAGCTTCAGAAAATGGAGTAACTGTTACAAAGACAATTTCAAATATAATCAGCTGGGTTCAATCCTGCAATTATTTGTGCCTGGGCAGACAGCTGAGTCCCTGAGAGGTTCCAGTGACCTCAGTAAAATCAGTGGGAATGTAGAGACATAACCTTTAATCTCTACACTATCAAATGCAGGCTCAATTCCTGATCAGTTTAAGGATCTCCTTTTCCCCAGGCCTCTCCCTCAGCCCAGAGCACAGACACCAAACAGGCAGCAGTGCCCCTTTCCCTCCCATCTCCTTGGGAGCATTTGAGAGCAGCAATCGCTCCCAGCCAACCCTGTGCTGGAGGCAGCTTTTGTACAGACAGTATTTTCTGTTCAAACAGGCATTTCCAGCTGCTCCTGGGGAACAGAACATGAATATCACTGCTTTTCTGGCTGAAGCTGTGTGATCTAAGCCAAACCAATCTGACCAATAGGTCTTTCCTCAAAAAGCCAGGCAAGAAGTAGCAAGCAATGTGTGGGTGCCCAAAGGCAGGTACCTGGGGTGACAGGGCTGCCTCACCTGCATGTGGAAGAAGTTCAGGGATATTATTAATCCAAACATAAGAACAGATGTTTCCTCTCAAACATATGCACATTACATGGGCAGCAGCAATTTGACCTTAAAAAAAAACCACAAAAAAGAGAAACTTAAATCCAGATTAAAAGAAGAAATAAAAGATAGATGATTTGAGCTATTTTATTGTGGCAAATACTTCCAGAAAATCCAATTATCAAAATCTCCAAGTGAACACTGTTATCCTTACTGTTCTGAAGGTGAATGTATTGGTGGTAGAATGGTAGGATATGCAAATATCAAGAGCTCCACACACTCCAGAAGTACTTCTAATCAAGTACTATTCACCCACTATCCACACCTATCCATACCCATCCACACCACACTGAAGGAAGAGCAGGCAGTCAAATTTTTTCAGCCTTCTTCAGTCCTGGCTGCTGAGGGTAATGAGCTGCCACCTCAGTTTTATCCCCCTTCCTGAAGAACAAACTCAGTGAAGCTCATTGAAAGACTTCAGCTGATCCAGGCCTTTGGTTTACCCCTCTCCCCTAATTTTTTTCTATTACTGTGATAGGAAAAAATTATTTTCTTTTGTTATAAAAGATACCAGAAGAGCTAAAACCCCAGCAGAATAGAATTCCAAGATATCAAACATAACTAACAGGGCTCTAAGTAGAAGTATTAAGCAGAAAGCATAAATAACATGTAACCCAAAAATGACCTTAGAAACAAGTTCCACACCTGAACTTTTGAACTCAATCTTCCCACTGTACTATCATGTATAAAAATGGTATGATTGATGGGCTTGAAATTCACATTTCAAATTTTGCAGATGAGATTAAATTAGAGAAAACATCCAAACCATTTCTAATACCATGGAGGCATTAGATTGATTATACTCTTGGATTAATAGATGGTAATTGTAGATACACAAAGACTTTTAAATCTTCAAGCAAAGGACTTGCAGAAGAAATAACTATTATTTGGAGAGGCACTGGAGCAATCTACCTCATAAAAAAGATAAAGCTTACAGTGCAATATTGTTAAGGTTTTCAGCCAATGTACATACGAAATGAAAAAATAGACAATCAGATTGCTAAAGGAATAATGGAGAGATAAAGGGAGCGACAGTTTTATTTTGTGAGGCACTGGTTAGATGTCACAGAGACTTCAATCACTGAAATGAAAATATATTTTCACTATACCAGTAGCAAGCAGAGAAAGAGTAATATAATTAAGGATGTGCTCAGACACACAGTGTAAAACCTCTGCTATCACTTGGAAAAATCAACAGTAAAAAAGGCTATTCCACACAGGGAGCCAAGGCTGAGCTACACAACTCTCCAGGTACTGCCAGCACACACCAGCTGAGCTGGGGTAACTCAGGTGTTTGCTCTGTCTTGAAAATATTCATGGACTCATTCATTCAAGGGTTCAGGTGGGCCTCGAGCTCCTCATGGTGACTGTGTGTACCAGGTTATCACAAAATGTACAGCAAATGACATAAAGCTGTGCAAGTCTTCTGCTTCATTTTCTAGACGAGTTGAAAATGGGAATCCCCAGAGTTTCAGCATTCAGTGGCGAGTGAAAAGGATACAACAGCAATAGCTATAAAATCTCATGATTGATCTAATGTGTCTGTGCTTAAAGCAGGCTTTTATATCCAAAGTTCTGCCAATCATATGGAAATCGCTGACAAAACAATGAAAATCAAAACTAAGGGTTTAGAAATGCAGTTTTTCCTAAGTGATCATAATATTGATAAACAGACAGACTGAGTGCTATGAATGCACAAGCCTGCCCATACCAGGTGCAAGATTTCTGCTCTTGCCTACTCATACATAACCATGCTTGATTCTCACCTGTGTTCCTTTGATCAGAACTACTTATTTGGGATTTTTTAAAGTCTTCATGAAAGTAGCATATATTCAGTGGAGAAGTTAGAAGATCAAAGTATTTGCCACAGCTACTACCTTTTGTAGTCCTGGAACGATCAATATTGGTTGTAGTATTATCCAGCATTACTGCAACAGAGCAGTGCTGTGAAAGCTTAAGGAAAAGCAGTGTTGGATCAGCCCTGAGGGCCAACAAGAAACAGATGCCACTCACCAGAATTTGTTTAATCTACAAAATAAAGTCCTTTTGTTCACATGCAGCAATGGTTAAGAAGTATTAAATCTTGATCTATTTGTCACAAAAATGCTGAGTGATTTCCAAACCTCCCCCTACCCTTGGCATTTGCAAAAAAGGAAAGCTTCTTGCTATTCATATCATATATATGATCATATATCCTGACAAACTGGTGGCACAGCAGGGCAGTAGCCAAGGGCTTGTGTAGCAGTAAGAGCAGCTAATTTCACACATGAGAGCTTTGGGGGTTTGGATTG
This sequence comes from Geospiza fortis, assembly GCF_000277835.1. Classification (NCBI taxonomy): domain Eukaryota; kingdom Metazoa; phylum Chordata; class Aves; order Passeriformes; family Thraupidae; genus Geospiza; species Geospiza fortis. The sequence goes on along the minus strand of NW_005054484.1, from coordinate 790,543 downwards.
AAGCACAGCATTTATTTGTTCACTTGTGGACAAACAAGGAACCTACTGAGAGAAAGCTAACTGGAGAACAGCAGCTCAAACTATGATCCTAATCTTACAGACCTCAACTGAACCTCTTGAATGTGGGAAATGTGAGTTCCAATCCTTTCTGGGGCGAAGAAGTCCCTTGCCTTCTAACCATCACCAGTTCATAAAAGAAAATGTGAACGAATCTATTGTGGGACAACTCATGGCAGCAGGTGAGACCTGTGCAATCCTGGCCTCCTCTCTCTGCCTTGCCTATCTCTGTAGTAAGAAACCAGGGCCTGAAAATCCTGCCTAAATGCCCATCTCTCATGAAATCAGTCCATTCTGCTACAAATATTTTAGCAGCATCTCAGTTGGAAGTGAATTCTTGTGTATTTTCCTAAGCACTGAGACACCCTGAGGAAGGGCTCCAGCCCCAGGTGCTGACCAGGAGATCCTCTCCAGAGTCAGTGTGTTGAGACTGCCAGATCACACCCTTGTGTGGTTTCCTAAGCACAGACACATCCTGAGGAAGGGCTCCAGCCACAGGTGTCACCCTGACTTTTTAAGATTTTCTAAGCCTTCTGATGTTGACATTCTTGTAACGAACTTTCTCACACACTTTCTGTAAATAACTCATTGTTTTGCATTCTTTTATGGAAGAGGAGAAATTTGATGGCCTGTTGGTTTGTCCAGTGTCATTGGAGAGGTGGCACTGTCACCCTCCAATCCACTGTCACTTTTGGAAATCTATAAATGTTGGAGTCAGAAAGTAAACTTCCTTTTCTTCTTCACCTTGAGAGCAGTGCTGTACACTTGTGTTGTTTCGTGTCCCACAGTGACACACAGGAGCTCACCAGGAGAACCTCTCCAATGTCAATGTGGTGAGCCTGCCAGATCACACCCTTGTGTGGTTCCTAAGCACTGAGACACCCTGAGGAAGGGCTCCAGCCCCAGGTGCTCACCAGGAGAACCTCTCCAATGTGTGGTGAGACTGCCAGATCACACCCTGGCACCACAGAGCTCTGCCCCCAGTCCAAGGGGAGTGGCACCAGTGTGCTTGTCTGTGTCCAAGGCCCAGTGCCTGAGGCTCCATGGGGCCTCACCAGAAGGGATCAGGACCAGTTCCACCAGGGGCTGGGAGTTGTCACCACACGTGGCCAGAGAGTCCTGGGAAACTCCTCACTTGCCAAGCACACTTGGGATGATTCCCATGACAGACTGCTCAGAACTATGACAAGAGCAATCAGAAGATCTCCTGCTTCAAATGAACCATCTTAATTCACTCCAAGACCTGAAAACACTTTTGAGACAGAGTTCAAAGAAGTAGAGCTTGTTTTTACAAAACCTGCGAATGTTTAGTCCTAGCAGATTTGCCACCAAGTCTGGTAATAAAACAAACCTCCAAAATCCCCCAAGCAAACTAAAATTTTAGATGATTGAAACTGGTACTTGTTTTCCTGATGAGTTTCTGTTTAAATTCAGACTTAATAGAATTTACTCCCATAAAACAAACTCAGTCTGGAAAACAGGGAGCCTTTTCATCCTGCTTTATTGTTTAAACTAGACCTTCTGGAGACAGTTCTTCCTTTGCAAGAAAAACCTTGTTAAAGGTGACAAATAAGACTGAGATCAATGTTTTATTAAGGACAGACTCTTGCTACAACCTACACAGATTATTTTAAATCATGTCATTGTGTCTAAATTACAATTTTCATTTGAATAGGATTTAAATAGAGAAAGGATTTATTCTCAAAGTCTGGAATTCCTATCGGAGTACCAAAAATACAGCAGGTGCTATCAAAAAAGTATGAATTCTTACATTAAAGTTATTATCCTGACCAGAGCTCACATGTGCAGCACAGCACATATACTTGTAGCTATCTTTATTTCCATTTATTTCCATGAAAAAGCAGATTTGTGATTCTAGCCATTGCAGTAGCATTGAAGAACTTTTAAAACAGGAGCAGATAGAAAGGATTTAATTAATCTTATCTCGGCACATTTGCACATTGCTCTCTTGAGAAAACCAAACTTCTGCACATACAGTTGTTTGCAAGCTAATGCTTTAGATACATTTCTGAGCAGAAGTTAAATTGCTTGCACATTTACAGTAAATTGATAGCTAAAGCTAAGCTGGGCTGTCCCTGAACAAAGCAGAAATGATAGCAGCCATTAGGTTCTGTGCACTTCATGCCCTATCACAGGGCAAGGGGCTGCAGGCATCTGCTCTGAAGGAGCCACTTCAGGTAACCATGGCCTGGAAAGGTGCAGAGATAAGAGAGTGCAAAACCAGCAGATATTTACACTTTTACTTCATTATAAAATGCATCTAGATCAAATGCAAACTATTAAGTGTAGCTCAGTGCTCATACCATTGCCAGTGTGCAGCCTCTGCTCCAACCTGGGACGGCTGAAGGAGATGGACACACAGAGCAGCTCATCCCTGAGCTTGAGAGATGGACAGAAAACTGAGCTCTGCAAAAGCTCATCCTCCCTGGGGACAGAACACTTCATGCTGTGCTGTGCTGCTGCAGAGGCACCAAAACAATGGGAAAGGCACAGACAGGGGAGACACGAGGACCTGTAGGATTTGGGGGTGACTGTTTTGCATGGGGGTATGCAGGGCCATGCATCCTCCCTCAGCTGCAGCAGGACACTGATGGAGCTGATGACCAGGAGAGTCTCCTGGGCTGAGCTCCTCCTTCCACCACTTACACAAGCAGACTCCTGTTGGCAACAGCCCCAAAATGGAGGGGGACAAGCTGTAGGAAGCTCTTCAT
>NW_005054484.1:768390-787703 GCF_000277835.1 Geospiza fortis | reverse complement strand
GTGACTGGATTTGAACCTGGAAGAGACTAAACCTCACTGCAAATTTTAAAATCCTGGTTGAGAATTCAACCAGAATATGGAAATTACATGCATAAACTTAGTTTCTCTGCAAATGTTGACACATGCTCCAAACCCCTCCTACTGACAAGTTTTCTGTACTGAATTCTCTCATGAACTTAAAAAAAATTCAGACCTCCCAACTGCAAGTTTGTGCTCTATGTGCTCTATTTGTTAAAATTATCATAAAAGAAAATTGTCATTTTCATAAACTAGAAGGTTTGTATTAAGGTCATGCAGTGAGTATTTATAGTCGTATTACTCTTTAGTCCCTGGTAGAAACTACCAAAAATAATCATGTAATGTGATATTATCACACTCCCACTAGTTACAGTGTGAAAGTGAATTAAAACATGGTTGAAATGTTCTCCATGGAAGCTCTGAAGAGAGGCCAGAAGGACAAAAGGACACTGAAGCACAGCTCTGAAAGCACAGCACATCCTGCTGTCGCTTGGTGTGAAGATTAGTGGCCACCATGCCCCACTGGAATTCTTCACCATTTTCTGCTGCGCCAGCAGGAAAAGAGAAAAAAAAAATTAGCAAAGAAAGTGTCATTTGGATCTGTACAGTAACAAGTATACCTCCAAAAGTTCATCAATTCAGGCTATAATTCCACCTCAGATTATGATCATGGCAGTTCCTTCTGGTCTCATGGATCTAAGACAGCTCCAGCCAGGCTCTCAGAGGAGTGAGATGAGTGGCACTCCCTGTGGGCACTGAGGGGGTGTTTCCAGCTCTGCTGGGTACGTTCTTCATGAGCTGCTTCTCCTTCCTTCCTTCCACAGCACACCCCCATTTGTTCCCTTTGCACATACAGAGCAGGCATTCTTCCTCCTCCCTCCACCATACTGCATCATTCTGGTCTTAGGTGGAAAGATGGAGCCAAGAGGCCAAAAGTTTTGCTTCATTCCACAGCACAGAAGAAAATGATAAATTTATGGCAAATCACAAAGTGTTATCCTGCAAACTGAAGAAGGTGCAAAGCAGAGCCATCTGGCAGTCTCTCCTCCCTCCCTCTGAATTGCTGTCACATTTCAAAATCAGCCTGTGTTTTCCATCAAATTTGGGAACCCATGGGCCACAGGCTGGGAAATATCTCTGGAGTAGGTGGAACAGGGGGCAGAAAACTTGAATCCTTACTTGGTACTGCATTTTGTGGTGATTTACTTCCAATCTGCTGCTCCCCCTGCTCCTAGGAGAAGGAGGAGATGGCAGCTGGGGTAGGCACTCAGTCAGTCCTTACAACCATCAGTGCTGGAGTAGTCAACAGGCAGGAACAAACTCCAAAATTTTCTGAGGGTCCTTCATTTCTCCAAGGTCATGAGACCAAAACAGTCATGCTACCCCTCCTCTGGGGAAAAAACCTTCCTCTCCCCCAGCCCCACTCCAAAGCTGCAGCTATGCTGACATTTTTGTAAATGTTTTCTATTTTGCTGCTTTTAACTAAAAAACAAGCTTCTGTGGAGAGACAGAGAGAAGCGGGAGCCCAAATTCAGCTCTTTTGATGAAAAGACATTTTTTCTTTGTGTAGGAATGTGATTGTTTAGGCTCCATCTGAAGAGAGTTCATGGACACACTCCACAGGTACCATGACAACCCAGCACACAGAGGCCTGGATATTCTGCATGGGGATGGATGGGTTAGAACATCCACAATGACGAGGGTCTTCCAAATGAGGGATGACAGCAAATCACTTCCATCTGTGATGTAAAAGAAAACCTTGGCATTTCATTCTACATACTTGATATTCTCTAAGTACCTTCCCATTTGTTCTATAAATAAATAATGGTTTTACTTTGAGTGTGCTGTTCTCCCAGGTAAGTGGAAAAGACTTGTTCCCTTATCAAGCATAGAAAAGGTGCTATTGGCTATAGGAGTGTCAACAAGGCAACATTTGTACTGCCCACCAAACCCCAGGAAAGAAAATAAAACCAGAAAAATACAGTGGCTCCAAGTTTAATTTGTTTGCTGTTCTAATTCTGTCTGTTCATTTCTGTTACCTATCCAAAATTCTTAAATCTTTTGGGTAAAATACTAGCTTAACTAGCAAAACAGAACTACACTGTAATCACAGTTCTGACCCAATTATTTCATTTGTCTTGGTGATCATTCCCTCCATGTCTGAAAACTACAATGCAGAGCCACAGTCTGGAGTGGAAAAACTGCCCAAGAGCAGGATTATGCCACTTTTTGATCCCCTCTGCTGTTGTGAGGCATCCTTTGGGCAGTTCCTTGTGAGGATACAGTACACTACAGCTCGTGCTGCTGTGCATTTGCTCACGAGTCATGGAGAGCTCCATGGACATCCAGATCTCCTCCACAGGACTATTTTAAAATGTTTTTGAACACAAGCCATAAATTCTTGATCCAAGTACTCAGCTTAACCAGGACTTGCTCTCATGTCTCATCCCTGCATAAAAAGACAGAATGTGTCCTTTAAATACTGTGGAGATATTACCTCTGACAAAGATGCACAAAATGCCACAGAATGCAGAGTGCACTTACATCTCTTATTTATGCTGAGATATTCGAATAGTTCTACTATTACCATTTATTTGATTGGGGAAGTTTTTACATATTCATGCTAATTCTCAAGCAAGTGCCTCAGTCCGATTTATGATGTAAGTTCTTTTCATTTTTTAAGCCATTCATGCAGGCTTTTCATTAAAGTAGAAGAGAATCTATAATGGATTCAATATGTAATGCAAAGATCAGCTTTGAAAATAGACCTATTTCTGCCTAAGTCATCAAATATTACATGTACATGAGTCTAAGTTCTGAGAAAGTCAACTGAAATGAGAAGCTGCCTCTGTGGGCGCTGGGAATTAGATTTTCCATTTGTTCAAAGTCTCCTTTCTACTTCTGTAGTCAGATTCCCCAAGTCTGTATATCCTCCCTTCCCATATCCTGCAGCCTCTTTGCCACCCCTGCTCATGAAGCTCCCTGGTATCTTGTGCTTTGGGCAGTCTTTTGTCCCCCACTGTGCTTGTCTAAGGCATGAGACACAGTATGAGGCCTTCCAGTATTTCTGCAGCACTGAAACTGGTAACTGGCCCAAACCTCTCATCTTCTTTTGGCAAAGCTTGTGCTGAAGTAATTGGTTAAACAGTCAGTGAGTGATTTTTCCTGATTTGGCTTTAAATGCTGTGTATATTAAAATGGGAAGCAAAGCAAAGAGATGCTGTCAGTTAGCATCCCAGTATTGAGCACAAAATTAAGAATCAAAGTCTTTTCTCAAATTAAAGCAGACATGAACTCTTCAGAATAGAGGAGAACCCACCAACAAAACATACAAATGAGTTCTCAAAAGGGATTTCTATTATTAATGAGTCACTGGTCCATCTAGGCAAGAGTTCTAAGTTCCCAGGGACATTTACAGGCTAATAAGGGAATCAAATAGGGTAACAAGGAGACAAAGGAACAGAAATCCTCAGGCATCAGCTACAGCAAATGGAAGCAAATGAGAAGATGCTCACAGCAGTTTGCTGTGAAGGACCTGCCAAGGGGAGAAGGTGAAATGGAACTCCTGAAGAGCAAACCCAGCAATGACATACATCTATTTGGGCATCTGGCAATGCACAGCCAAACCAAACACACAAATTCATGAAGAGTCTGAGCAGCTTAATAACGTGGCCTACAGAATTTCAAGGCCAAGTCAACATCACTGGTGAGCCAGGCTGATGCTAATGATGTGGTTCTTTGACACACTACTAGAGGAGACCAAAAATTGCTCAGTTCATATTTGACAAATAATTGATCTGACAGCTTATTTGATTTATTTGGAACAAGGTATATAATGATTGACCTTCCTCTTCCCCATATTTATTTTCCACTCATAGAGCTGCATAGATTACTTGTGAATATATTCATTGAATTTTTTATTGGATCAATTTTTCAAAGATGCTGATAGACAACCAATGTGTTTTCCTTTTCATTTTCTTGCTCATGTCATGCTGCTACACTGAGAGTTATGGATGGCCAGGAGCACAAGAATCAGAGCCTCAGGGAGCCCTCATCCTTCTTGGTTACAAACAACAGCAGCAAGCACCTCTTCATTAGCAGCTACGAGAGGACTTACAGCCCACCAGTGGCAGCCCTGCCTCCATCCATCAGGGCCATTCCCCTTTTACCCTAGGAATACCCACACCACTGGCACAGTCTTGCAAACAAGAGAAAGTTTATATTCTTGCCCATTGCCAGAGCCTGAAGTAGTCCAGTAACAGAGATTTTACAATGCTTGAAAGATTGCATTTATTTTTAATGTAGCTCTGTGTAAAATCAGAACCATTCAAATTCTTTCTGTGAAGATATTTCAGTAAAGGCTTTGCTGGTAAGATGAGAAGATGCCTGTTGTTTAATCCCCCACATCTTTGCTGTATTTCTCCTGCTGTTCTTGTTGTGCTTAGTTCTTTTGCTAGTGGCTCAGTAAAAAAGCAGAACATAGTGATACTACTTGTTTAAATACATTTTGGGGAGGAAAAGGCAAGCCCTGTACAAAACCCTAACGAACAAGATTGCTGTGAGCCCTGAGGAGCTGCAGCACTGCCTCTGTGTGTAGGTGGCCTGAGCAAATGGCAGACACAGCAAAGCACCAGGAATCTAAATACTGCTGCAGAGCTGGGGATGGAGCTCAGCTCAAGTGTAAACAAGTGCAGCTCCATCCAAATCAGTAGCTGTGCCTGCTTTTCCCAGTAGGGTTTTCTGCCAACTGTGTATCCCAGCAGCATGGCCCTGCAGCCAAGGCTGGCCAGCCCTCCAGAGACACTGCTGCCAGCAAGGAGGGACAGCACTGGGAGGCTTGGTTAGCCAAAACCTGCCATTTTGCAAACATTATTGTTTAGCACTGCTGTTATTGCTTCTCCTCATCATAGGCTAGGAAGTCTGCACTGCATGGGAAAGGCTCAGAATGATGAATTCCTGTGCAAGTGACATGTTTACATGGCATGCTCCCACATCACCTTTGTTTTGCTGGGAGCAAGGCAAGGGCCAGATCAGAGGCTGGAGTTCCAGCAGTCAGCAGGGTCCCCTGAGAGTCCCCTCTGAGGCCCTGACACAGCAGGTACCAGGTACAGGTCATGTGGAAACGTGCAGAATGTGGAAAATCAAACAGCAGTACAAACCCAGCTCCAAACTGGTGAAGATTGTGCCATGCTCTGTTCTAAAGCTTTCTGTTCTGTGTGCTGGAGATTGCAGTGACATCAGGGCAAACCCTGAAGCAGATCAAAGCTCAGAGGGACTGTTCTCACACACAGACCTTACTTCAAACAGAGAAATCAGAGAAGGGGAACAGGTGATAAAACATACTCCAAATGCCAAAATTCATCCCCCAGCTACTGCTGAACCAGATTAACTTGCCATGGCAAGCAGGGAGCAGCAGCATCACCAGGACAAGCAATCCAGCTTCAGTGTCTGATACCGCTTAATCATAGTGAAAGATGTTTGGCCTGTCTAGCATGTGTACCCCAGTCAGAGATTCCTCACACTTTTACAGCAAGCCTACTCATCTTTCTTCCTAAAACAAATAATCTCTCAGGCTCATTGCAACCCACCAGTGACACTTAGTATTCTGATCACTCCATGTGAGCCCACCTGGTATATTGTGTTTTAAATCCCAGCACTGTTATGGCTATGCATTTTCACTAGCTCCATGGTAGAACACAATAGCCCTGTTCAGTAAGAAGTAAACCTAAATTTCAATCCTTGACTGATGAGGGCTATCTAACAGTGGTTTTTTTACACTTTTATGCATCTTGAAACCAAATCTGTCAAAACATGTTAACTAAACAATAGGATACTTAAACACTCGCTGCAATATCAAGAAGCTTTTTCTTCCTCCCATTTCACTGGGTACAAACCTTTTTGATCTTAAACGGTGACAAAGGATCATTGAAAAAGTCCCCACTGTCTGGTAATGTCTGGAAAACACTATTTATCCTAGACAGTTTATCAATGTGTCATTTAGCTCAAGGAGATTATAAAAAGGGATGAAGCACATCAGCTGCAGAGGGACTTTCAGAGCTCTGACAACACCCCCACTTGGCTCATGGCTCTCCTGCCCCCACATCCCCACAGAAAAGGATCCTGCTGAGAGTTCTGCTCTGCTGCCATATGGATGGAGCTGTGCAGCACATCCTTTGGCACTGGAGGAAATCCCTGACCCTGATTCCTGATGGTGTGAGGTGTGATCCCAGACCGAGAGGGACCAAGAAGCACATGGAACTTCAACAGCCAAGGGAAACAAAATACTGGCTCTGCTTCCAGGACTACTGCCATCACTTGCAGTTTCTGAGGAGACCTCAAGGCCTTTGTGAACATTTTTGCTATTCTTTTAGCTAAAGTCATTGATAAAAGCAGGATAGATGTGAGCTCAAATGTACCTAAGCTGCCAGATCTAAATAGTGTAATGATAGCAAGATCATTTCCTGCAATCCTGTAAGCATCTCTCATTTCCCAGGGTCCAGCTCTCCTGTCTGTACATGCTGCTCATACCTCCCCATTAGCCTCTCTAGCAAAGATCAAACTTGTACATCTCATAACTCCTTGATGTGATTTATAAAGCTATCTAACTTGTTTTCTTCCTAGCTTATCTGATGTAACCTATTTGTCTTTTTATTACAGCATCTTATCTGCCCCTTATTTGCTGTAGCTATTTATCAAAGCCTTACAGTAATACCCATTCCTGCAGCATTATTGATGTGGGTGCCTGCCCAGCCAAACCCCAGGCTGGCTGTACCCTGTGAGGTGACAAAGCTCAGGCTGTGGAGCAGCAGGGTCACTCACACCCCTCCACCCCAGCTGTGCCTTGTCACCTCAGGGGGGATGTGCCCACCTGCTCTGTGCTCTCCAGTGCAGGGAATGCCCAGCATGGCACCAGAGAGTGCACTGGACACAAATCACACCCACAGGAGCTGTTTGCTGCAGCTGATGAGAGAGCTTTTCAACTTTTGGGGACTGACTCACACTGTCTGCCCTAGCTTGTCTGTGGTGAGTGAGTTATACTGGTATTTTGCTGCACAACAAAAGATATCCAAGTCTTAGATCACTCAGAATACAGAGCCCTCTGGAGATGTGCCTGGCTTTATAACTCTATTGCCAATACCAATACTGTTGCTGCCATGGTTGTGGTTATTTTCAATCAAATACCTCAGCCAGTGACAGCTCTTTGTGGTTGATTTTGAGTCTAATTTGTTACTTAGCATCAGCTTTAAAGAGGTAACGAAAAGCAAAATAACGACAAAAATATTGATCTTTAATATTTGTCACAGACATGTTTTATGAAAAATCCTTTCCTTAGGGTTTTTCCTCCTGAGAAGCTGAGGCCTCAGGAACAAAATGTAACCAATGGTTATCTGCTGCTGTGGAATGCAACAGGTGCATCTGTGATTGGTCTCATGTGGTTGTTTCTAATTAATGGCCAATCACAGTCAGCTGGCTCGGACTCTCTGTCCAAGGCACAAGCTTTTGTTATCATTCTTTCTTTTTCTATTCTTAGCTAGCCTTCTGATGAAATCCTTTCTTCTATTCTTTTAGTATAGTTTTAATATAATATATATGATAAAATAATAAATCAAGCCTTGTGAAACATGGAGTCAGATGCTCATCTCTTCCCTCAACCTGGGATCTCTGTGAACACCATCACAAATATTCACAGAAGGCAATAGGAAAAATGCTTGTGAGGGCTCATGTATATTTATATTTATGTGCATTTATCTCAACTCCATTTATACATCAACTCCAACTAGTTTTGTTCAGAACTAGCTAATCTAACCCTGTCTTCACACAGAAATTTATCTAATCATTAACAATCCAATTCTCATTTACCAGATCTACCAGGTACAGAAAAATCTTAAAGTGGGCAAGTGGCAAGCATGGGAAGAATGATGAGAAAGAAAATGAGGTGTCAGGTTTATAAGTAAGGGAAGATACAAAAGAGGTACAGGGAGAAAAGCAGGTGAGAGAAGCAATGCTTTATTAGTTGTAGAAGTTTTATCAGATTTTTCCAGCTCATGCATTGAGCAGCAGACAGGAGAGCAAATCAGCTGGCCAGGAAAGCTGGAATTGTCCTGTGCCCTCTGGAAAATGCAAGTTCCCCAAGCAGAGGATCAGGAGCCTCCCATGGCAAATTTGCTGGGAGGAAGATGAATCAGACTGAGCTGGGACATGGGAGGAAGGATCCTGCTGGAGCTGGAGAGGCCAGGGCTGACACTAGAGGGGGAATGTCAGGACCTACATGATGGTCTCCTTTAAATCCTCCACAAAGGCTTCCTCATGCACCAGGTAAGCCCACAGAAACTGAGACATCAGAGAGATGTGGATGGCAGGGCAAGAGGAGAGGTCAAGGCTGAACAAGGGGAAACAAAAGGCACCATTTTATCTGCAGGAGAAAAGCAGTGGGATGCTTCAGAGTGACCTGAACGAAGAATACAATACGCATTACAAAGTCTGCATTAAGGAGGCAGAATAATTTCTTCTTTTCAAAATCAAATTCAAGTAGAAGCAGCCTTAGCAAAAGCCACTTTATATAAATTAACACAATTCTTTTCATCTATCACAAAGACTGGCTGGGCCAGAGGACTCTCATTGTGTGCCATTTCCTCCCAGCTGTGGTGCTTTGGCTGTGCTGCCCACGGGTGTGTGTGACAGAGCTGCAGCAGAGCAGCTCAGCACGAGGACAGGGGCTCTCTGTGACATTCACCAGCTGCCTTCTGCCTCCCAAAAGGAAAATGAAGGCCAGGACATCTGAGAGTCCATGGACTGCATGATCCCTGTGGGTCTCTTCCAACCCAGAATGCTCTGTGGTTCTGTGATGTAATTAGTTTGCACTAACTCAGACTGAGAACTGTGATGTAATTAGTTTGCACTAACTCAGTACAGACTGAACCAGGGATGGAGGTGATTTCAGACAGGTTTATTTCTGTGTGATCACTGAGCACCCCTGGACAAGCAGGTCTGCCTGTTGGCAGCAGCAGAGCCCTGGTGTGCCCAGCCCGGGGTCCCTGCTGTGTCACCTGGTGTCCCCAGCCCTGCCAGGGCAGGCACTGGCACCCTGCAAAGTGGGCTGCAAGGTCAGAGAAATCACAGAATGTGCTACAACTAAGGATTGACCTAAGAACCCCAGTAACTGAGGAAACTGGAGGAAAACCAGGAGTGCCATCCCTCTGTGTGGCAGAGGTGAATGCTGATGATTTCCAGGCTTTCTTGTGAGCAATAATCTCCATCAACATGTCCACAGAGGGAGGACAACTGTGATGAAAGTAACCATCACCATCTGCATGGAGGGAAAGAAAACACACAGCAACTGAGTTTCAAGGGTACTTGAGTAAGTCTGGTCTCTGTGATTGCATCAGCCAATTAGTTCCTGAGGTAAATAGCCCACAGGACTTTACACACAACTAGTCAGGGGCATCACTAGGAATTCACCTTGGAGAAGTCATGGAGAGGCACAAAACAATTGGAAAGTGACAGTGCCCATGCTGAACACGGGGGAGGATGGCAGAGTGAGGAATGAAAGGGCAGCTGAGAATGCTGGAACAAATAAACAAGTGATTTGTAAGGCCAGGGAGGACATGAAGGAGATGAACAGCCCTGTGCATGAATCTGTCATGTAAAAATAACATCAAAACAATATCATTGCATTTTGCAGCAAGGTAGCAGACTTGTGCTGAAGGGAGAAGGGCAAACCTCATACTTACCCTACTAAGAGTCTGACACTGTTTCTCATATTTTTGTATCAGCTGCAGATATACAATGTAGATTAAACTTCTGTAGGAGGAAGCAAGAAAGACAGGGCGACTTAAGCTGGGGAAGACTTATTGATTGTTTACTGTTCAAAATGGAAGGATGCACAAAACAAAGGAATTGCCTGGGGATTTGTCCTGAGCCAGCTCTGCTCGGTGCCACGTTGCTGTGACCTGGAAGGTAGGACACAGAGCATTCTCAGTGCATTTGCAAATGACCCCCAGCCAGAAGGGACTGCAAATGTGTGGGAGGACAGCATCAGAATTGCAAATGGCCCCAACAAGCTGGGGAACTAGCACAAACAAGAGGGTGCATTTCAATGAGAGCCTGCAAAAATGCTCCACTGCAGAAATACAAGATGGAGGAAAACTGGTTAGTTGGAAGTTCTTAGGAAAGGATCTAAGACTTATAGTAAATTATACTGAGTGGCAATCTAGAGTGCTACAATTCTGAAAGAGACAGGCATGCATAAATAAAGGGATATTCTGCAGGGTGTGCACTTTGTTGGGGAAGCCTGGCAGTGTGGGGCACTGTCCTTCAGGAGGGACCTGCACCACTTGCTGAGGGTCTGAAGGAGAACAGTGGGAAAGGTCAAAGCCTAGAAAATGGGCCTACATGGAACTGTGAATGAGGATTGTCATTCAGCCTAACGCTAAGTAAAAGCTAGCTAGCTAGCTCTGGTGAAAACACACAGGGAATCAAATGGTCTCTTTGTCCACAGCTGGTGGAATAGGGAGCAGTGTGGAACCCAGCATCCCCAGCCCTGCACAAACAGAGGCATCAGAGCCTGTTTGTACAGACACTGCAGATGAGGGGTTTTATTAGAAGAAAAAAAAAGTTCAAACCCACTGGAATAATCTGAAACCAGGTTAGGTGGGCTCACACAACTACTTCAATAATCAATCCTATGATGAGAAAGGCGTAGTCAAGATCAACATACAATGATCAAAGAATGTTAACCACTGAATACTTGAGTTCAAGGTGTGCCAGTCAATCAAGGTGAAAAAAAATAATGTAACACAAATCCTACTGCAAGGATAAAAAACCTCCATGATTTGTATTTTCAGGTGATTGCAATATTATAAGAGAGATCATCACATTGAATATTCATAGATTGCCTTAGGCAATGCCTTAATGTGATCAGAGAAATCTCTGACTGCCCAGCAGTATAAATTTTATTTGTTCTTAATTGAAATTTAGGCTCAAACAAGCCTGTGTAATTGTCCTTAAAATGCTCCCTTCCTGGACCTTTATCCTACCCAACCTCACCTCAGACTGCCCAGCCATGTTTCTTGGGCACTGCTTTTGTGTTAAGTGCACAGAGACTACTCCAAAACCTCCAGAAGGAAGCCCCTTCAAGCACAGGCAGGGCAAGGAGCCCTTCATTGCCATCCCAAACCCTCCAGCTCCTGCAAACCACGCTGTGAGTGATGCCTGTTCAGCTGAAGCACAGCACTGCAGGCACAGGACCCTCTGGAGCCAGCAGAGTGCAAAGCCCATGGGATCCAGCACAGGCACTGCCAGCGTGGAGAGGGACACCAGGACACAGCCAGGACACACACAGCAACCCACCCCACTGCCAGGCTCACAGCCACCCTGCTTTTCATGCTTGTAGCCATAATAATATCCCCTGGCAAACCCCCACATCTCATTCTGACAGTAGGCACAGCACTGCAGAATTAATGAATGAGCAGGAGGAGAAAACTACTCATTTGGAAGAAGTCTTCTGGAGCAATATAAAGCTGCAGGAAACCTGCCTGATTTGTCTTTTGGCAAGTTCTGCTACTAGCTTTAAATTAACACTGCAAGTGTTCTCAACTGAGTCTCTACAGGAACTAGTCAAGGGAACCTCAGCACACCTGTAATTGCACATTGAAGTTACTCAGACCTCAACTTTCTGTCTTGCAACAAATTAGGTTTATTTTTAGGTTTTTGTCTTCACCTGAATCCAAAGCTACAGCTACAGCTTTGTAATGTTAAATTCACAAAGGTCAAAATCAGAAGAAAATTATTGCAGCAGCTGTTTCGAAGTGAAACATGCATTTTGCAGACATCTGCTTGTAATGTTTTATTCTGCTTCTCTGTTCTTGCACAGTTTTCTGTGCAGAGACTCTTTTGACATTGGCATTGTATTCTGCAAGTGCTGGCTAAGAACAATTTCTCCAGCTTACACAAGGTTTTTAAAACTAACTTTTTTTTTGTATTATCTTCATCCCTGCCATGTCAACTTAGCAGTGATTGAGAAAGGCTAATTGGGGTTTTGGCTTTCCCTTACATCTTGAGTGTAATAATGTGGATCTGTTTGTTTTGTCAGATTAGAGTGGTGAAGAGCTAAGGACATTTTTATGTTATTACAGCTTCTGTATTCAAGATATGATGAAGAGGAGGAAACTCAAAAATATGGAAAAAATTGTGGAAATCTGATAACTTTCAAAACTGTATATAAACTGTGTAAACCTTTAGGATATATAAGGCATCCCACATGCTTGCTCCTGTTGCTAAGAACAATCTGGAAGTCAAAGTCAGCAAAAGCTCTCACCCCAAATTATCCATGTCTCAGTCACTATCAAAACCTCTAAAATATGTCAGATCTTACAGTCAGCTCCAGTTAAGAGTATTTTGCTGAGAGGATTTAACTCCTCCTAATCTTGGTAGCATAGTACCTACATTTTCTCTCAGCTTCTCTTCATGTGCGATTTGTTGCAGTTTCCCCTCCAGGTCCCTGGTGCCCATTCCTAGGCCCTGCTGTCCCTTGTGGTGCTGCTCTGGAGGCTGCCATTCACCAGAGACACTCAGAGCAGCCCCCAGATGTTTTTACTCCCCCTGGAAGAGCAGCACAAAGGGAGGCAGTCCTGCAGCTGCTTCCAGCAGGGTCTGCATGAGCAAGCTCAGCTGGAGTGGGATCAGGAGACCAAAGCAGCAGGTGCCAAGACCCTTCCCATCTGCAGCACGTGGGGATCATGGGTTTAATTTGGATTAGATTGTTTGTGACAGTGTTCACAGGGGTCCCAGGATGAGGGAAGAGATGAGGATCTGACTCCATGTTTCAGAAGGCTTCAGTTATTATTTTATCATATATATTATATTAAAACTATACTAAAAGAATAGAAGAAAGGATTTCATCAGAAGGCTAGCTAAGAATAGAAAAGGAATGATAACACACCCAGCTGACTGTGATTGGCCATTAATTAGAAACAACCAGATGAGACCAATCACAGATGCACCTGTTGCATTCCACAGCAGCAGATAACCATTGGTTACATTTTGTTCCTGAGGCCTCTCAGCTTCTCAGGAGAAAAAATCCTAAGGAAAGGATTTTTCATGAAAGATGTCTGTGACAATTGTTCTTGATCTTTCCTCAAAGAATCAGAACTTTCTAGGGAAAAAGGGGAAAAGCTATTTTAGAGGTGCTCTCTAAAATAATTTCCTGGTCCCTGGTGCAGTTCAGAGCCCAGTGTCCTGTTAAACAGCAGGCACCACCGGATGGTCAACAGCAAATCACAGCACTGCCCTACCTACAGCACTGTGCCAAAGGCCTACCTTTCTCCTCCTCCTCCCAAATCATTGGAAAGTTTCTTAAGGAATGTTGCAGATGCCTTGAAAGTCAGGGTATCATGCAAATCTATCCATCTCTGTTATGAAGTGCCATAATTATGCCCCACTGTCTTCATTACATAGGTCAAATTCCCATTTGAAATGCATTCAGCTCCCAGCACAACCATTACATTTGATTTCCAGAGGATTTTTGGGGAAGGGTGGCATTGCTGACTCACAGAAGCCTTCCTGAGCTATTCAGCCCTGTTTGATTTGAGGAGCAGTGCAGATTTCCCTTCTCTGTGCATTACAAACTTCATCTGCTTCCACTTAGTTACAAAGTTGAAATCTAAAAAAGGCAAAATCCCCAAGGCTGACACAAAGAAACACCCTGACTTAAAATCTCAAGGTATGAAACATAAATTTCCAGCCTAGTGAGCTACCCACCTAGCTGCAGTTATTATGTGTTAAAATTCCCTGTACACCACGCAGAAAATTTGCCCCTAAGCATTTTTAAATTTTTTTCCCTATCTTACAAACTGCCAGAATAATAAAGTGATTTTTAGGAAATTGCTCACCCTGGTAAAAATTCACTATCTGATATCCAAACATAAGCCTGAAGCACAGAGGCCAGAACCAGCCCTCTAATTCAGAATAGGTTCAGAATAGAATTCTGAACATGTTCTGTCAGAAAATGTCAATGAATCAACTTTCCCCCAAAAAGGAGACTTTATCTATTTCATTAAAATGTTCCCTGAAGAGTGTCTGTCTGCCAGCATGGACAAAGCAGGCTCCTTTCCTGCCTAACTCCCAGCAGAAATCAGACCAGAACATGTGGGCACCTGGCTGGGACTCCTTTCCAGGAACTCTCCCAGCCTCCCAATTTCCCATGTGTGCTGTTTATTTAATTAACCATTTAGTGGTCCCAATAGGGGCAGCCCAGTGGTTCTGCCACCCTTGGAAGAGCAGCAAATTAGGAGGATGTCTCCTCTCCAGCCCTGGTTACAAACCATCCCATCAGGACTGGATGCTTCATAGTGGCATCCTGGCTCAGTGCTAACATCCTCCAGAACTGGAGTTCTGGAACTCACTGGGAGCTTTGGCCACGTGCAGAGGGGAGCTTTGGACTGTGGCAAGTTATTTAAGGCTGGTAAATAATGGGGGTTTGTCATTTGAGAAAGGCTTTCTGCCCATCTGCCCTGCTCCCAGCACTACCAGCATCCACTCCTGCACAGCCTTGGCCAGTCCCTCACACACTGATCCCATGGCTGAAATGCATTACAGGAGATATGTCTGGGCTCCTGCTTCTGCAGGAAGGAGATTTTCTTCTGGAAACTGTGAGCTGATAAAAATTCCCTTTGTAAATATCAAGTCTGCTTGAAATTTTTCCTTCTAATTTTCTTTTATGAATGTGTTGGGGGATTTTTGTGAGAGATGTTCAAGGAACAGACCACAGAACAGGGAATGGCAGAATGTAGGGGGGTTTCCTACTGAAGCAGTCAGCTTTTTAAGGAAATGTTGAAAACATTTTCATTTTCTCCAATTCTGAACTAAAAATATTTGGGTTTGCATCGTCTAAGGCTTCTACAAAAAAATCAAAAATTTTCTTCCAAACAAAAATCATTTTACCAAAGCAGGCCAGTGTTTCCCAAAGGAATGAATAGCAGCTGTGCCTTTCAGCCCTGCTCAGCATATCCTGCACATCAAAAAGAGAGAAAGATGTGTAAAACTATTGATCACTTCTGCTTCAATGCACTGAAATTCTGAATTTAACAAGAGCACAAGCCCAGCACTGGAGATTTCTGTATGTTCCCAAGACAAGCACATCACCAGATAACTAGTGGGGAATTGCTCACAGCGCCCCAGGTTAGTTATTTTCCCCAGAAACAGAACCTGCCTTGGTCCTGCTGCAGGTTATAGTCAGGTCATCCAGACAGGCTGTCAATTAATGTTCAGCTTGGGAGATTTTTATTATGTCCATAAAGAATTACACTGTGGCCATTGCACTTGCACACTGAATCAAATGGGAATGATATAGAGCCAGAGCAAGCCTGAAATAATGCCTTGCTAGTAATCTAGCCACATTATTTTAATTCTCTCTAATTCTCTGTGCTTGTGGAAATCCCACAAGAGAAAATCTAAATAAATGAATCATAATTATAAACATTGTTTATGTAATTGGCAAATGCTGCAGAGATAAGTGAGCAGTGCTTATTCCTACACAAATACAAATTAAATCTGGACACTGCACCAAAAATCTGCCCTATAGTGCTCCAAATTTAACAAGACTCAAAGATAAAAAGCTCAGCCCACTGCTGTGATTTGTCTCTCTGTCTTACCACACCTTCGTAGCTAAGCACACCCATACACCATGGTTCCCAAACTGGAATTATGGATCAGATATTTTAAGAAAACATAAGTGTTCTTCATATCCCAAGTGCAAAAGGAAAGGGCAAGATAATCCTCAGCAAACCAACCCCTTATCAGGATCACAGGCAGCCCCATTCCTGCCATGACAGCTAGCTCAGCTGTGAGCCAAATGCCTGGAAAAGGCCAGCCAAGAATCCATCAGTGAAAGCTCATTTTTCAGTGCTAAAGGAGAAACCAGCGCTGCCATGCGAGGCTGGCACGGGCAGGGCTGGGCAGCCCCTCTGTGCCAGGGCCAGGCTCCAGAGCAGGGGCTGGGGGCTCAGCAGGAGCTGGAAACAGCCCCACTCCCATTCAAAACAAAACCCAATAAAGCAGAAAGAACAGCCCAGGGCACGGGGATCTGCAGAGCTCAGAGGTGAGGGTGTGTCCTGAGCCACCAGGCACTCATTTCAATGTTTTACCAAATGAACTTTACCAGTTCACAAGGTGGATTTTTTAGGTGGAGAAAAGAAGACTACAGAAAAGAAGACAGGCTTTTAAGCACATCCTAGCTTTTTTTCCAGCTGTGTATTCTGAGGAAGCATAGATGCATCTGCACCTTTCTCTAAAAACATCTTTTTTAGGCACTGCAGTGCCAGTGGAGGTGCAGGATTGACAGCTCTGGAGATCCATTCTGCTGTTTACCCACTGAACAGGCTCAACACAGGCAGCACAAACTTTGCTGAGCCTGCCTGAGCAACGAGCCTTTGGCACCTGCTGAAAAATGCAGCAGCCTCCCAGCGAGGGTGTGCCCTGCCGAGGGCGGCAGGCTGGGGGCTCTGCCCTGGCCCTGCTGCCTCCTCCCTCACCTGGCACTGACCCGGCCCCTGCAGGCTGTGTGCCAGGGCTGAGCAGGACAGAAGCACACAACAGCCATGCACACTCTGGATTCTCCATTTTCAGCAAGAACCCACACGGAGCCTCGTAAAGCTGGTGCCAGGCAATGTGCCTGGGGGATCTCAGACACAGCAGATTCTCAGAGGCGCTGCTCCTCGTTCCAGCAGCAGCCTGGCACTCCCTGCAGAAGCCACAGAGATGCAGGAGCTGCAGAGCAGGAGATGGAAGTCTGCTCTTTAAATATCTTCTGTGTAAGCAGATTCAAGCTCATCTCCCTCAAATTGCTTTAGTAACCACATTAACCTCTGGGACTCCCCTTTGTTTCCTGGGGTGGGTGAGTAATAGCTCAGGGATGCAGCGGGAATGGCTGAGCTCCCTTTCAGGGAGTACTGAAAATGGGAATCTGTGCTTCTGTGCTTTCCAGAAATGATATATTATTAGTGCTGCATCTGAAATAACCCAGTAATTGCTTAATGCTTTATATTTACATAGGCTGTACATTATGTTTGCTCTGAGAGAGGGAAGGAAAACTAAGCAGGGAAGGAGTTTGCAATAAACCTACAGTAAGCAATAAAGAGCTATAAATGGTAATCTGTCAATAGCATCAGCTTCTTGAAGGGCTTGGTTTAGGAAAAGAGGAGCATCCTTGGCTCCCAACAGATCTAAATCAGCCCAAACTGATGTAGTACCAAGCAGGATTGAGTCCTTCCTGAAGGATGAGCTATTAAATGCAAACAAACATAAAATCTTATTTGAAAGATCATATTCACTATTAACAAGAGGAAAAAATAATCTTCCAGATAAGGCACTGGTGTGCTGGGACTCTGCAGTGAGCTCCAGCTCTGCCACAGATTCCTTGCTTCATCCTGACTTCCTCAATGTCCCTGTTCCTCTCATCTCTGCCCTCACAATGGGGACATTCCTCTCCTTCCCTGTACTGGGCTGTGCCGTCTTTCTGTGAGCATGCACAGTTCCCCTGTGAAAGGAGATGGCCCAGGCCAGCTGCAAACTAAGCAATGATTTGTAATATTAGTTTTTGAGCTTTTTCTTTTCTTTTCTTTTCTTTTCTTTTCTTTTCTTTTCTTTTCTTTTCTTTTCTTTTCTTTTCTTTTCTTTTCTTTTCTTTTTTCTTTTCTCTTTTCTCTTCTCTCTTCTCTTCTCTTCTCTTCTCTTCTCTTCTCTTCTCTTCTCTTCTCTTCTCTTCTCTTCTCTTCTCTTCTCTTCTCTTCTCTTCTCTTCTCTTCTCTTCTCTTCTCTTCTCTTCTCTTCTCTTCTCTTCTCTTCTCTTCTCTTCTCTTCTTCTCCATATTCACTGAGAAACTGATGTTAAGGGAGTTTGGCCTCTTCCAGCTTTGCTGACTGCATTCAAACTTCCATCCCTGGGAAATGGAGAACAGTCATGCACACCAGCTTGTGGGTGCTCATCTGTTTTCAAAAACAAAACAACTTCTGCAGATTTTAATAGCAAAATTGCCTGGCCTGAGAAATAAACAGCCAAATCCTTGTAAGTAAGCAAGAATGGGCATGTGTGTGCAAACCAAAGTAACCAAAGTTTGCAATCTATTGGTTTTCCAGGTCTTCATTCTTCAATTTATGTTACATTGAATGGAAAATGAAACAGCTCTTACATGTATAGGCTGAAGAACCCCTTTGAAATCAGCTGGAATGGCTAAAAACCATTAGGCCAGAATTTTAAAAGCATGTGCAGTGTGGGGAAAACCTGCTGAGAGAGGACTGTGCCTGAAGCAGCAGCTGTGGTGGAGTGTGGGGATGGAGGGGAGAGCAGGAGCTCTGCCCAGCCTCCCAGCAGCTGCACACTGCTGCATGCTGTGTGGTGCTGCACTGAGGAACTGGCAGCTAGGAGGCTGCAGGAGAACTGGGAGCCACAAAAACTCTGAGGGTATTATACAAGGATTACCATGGTGTACATATTGCAGTCTACTGTGGGCAAAAAGAAAGAAAAATAAGAAAAGAAAAAAAAAAGAAAGAAAAAAACCCAACCAAAGCTAATTCCCTCAATTTACATACAGTTGTGTCTTGCAAGTAAAACACAGGATTGAGCTATTCCAGCTTCTTGATACACCCAGGGAAAAGCTGCTTGATTGGCACAGGGGTGAGCAGCACCAGAGCAGAAGGAGAAGCTGTGATATACACTCAGGGGTAGCAGGGGGTGAAGGGCTTGGATCCAAGGTTATAAAACAGAGACAGGTCTCCCATTAACATGACAATTGCCTCTCAAGGCTCTGCTGCCTGTACAAAGTGCACAGGCCAGCCTGGCAACATCCAAAATCCACAAGCATGGATTTCCCTGAGCTCAGCCAAGCAGTGGCTCACCTGCTCAGGGACTGTCTCAAGGTGCAAATATCCATGCAAAAAGTCATAAAATAAAACAATTTCATTCTGGTCTTTGCAGGGAGTCTCTCACTGACATGTTCTCCCTGCCCTTCATCCAGGGAGTGGGGCAGAGGGACTGGGGGGCAGCAGTGTCACACTGCCCCACTGCTGCCCATGGGGACAGCCACCAATGCCACCAGTGCCACCAGGCCCCTGCCAGCCCCTCTCTGTGCTGTCAGACAGTCTCTGAGTGAAATCCAGCACGAGACACTGAGGGCTATGGTAGAATCCCAGCTGCCATCCATGGTAAGGGACACTGGGGCAGGGGCTGTAGCCTGGCTGTGAAGGAGAGCACTCCCTTCCCTGTGCAATTCTGATAATTCACATGCAATTTTGATAATTCC
>NW_005054484.1:758423-768380 GCF_000277835.1 Geospiza fortis | reverse complement strand
TCCCTACACCTTTTTGATAATTCACATGTATGATGATGTCTAAAAAACAGCCAGGGGAGGTGACAGGACCCCCTTCCCCGTGATCATGGAAGGAGTTACACAGTGACAGCCTACACCACAAAAGGGAAGAAACCCTGGAGGAGGTGCCACCATACCTGGCTGCTGAGAGAGCTTTATGAAAATTGTGGGAAGAAAGAACTAATTAGCAGAGAGTGGTAGGAGCAGATCAACTTTTTCAAAAGGAAAATCTCAATTTTTGTACCTAAGTAACAAGCAGAAGGAAGAAGAAATAAAGAAAGTCTGTGAGACTGATGAATTGTTTGAAAATTCATAGAGCAGGACTGAGCATTTAGTTACAATGACTGGACAAGAAATGTGTTACTGCTCCCTCCAGGGAGTTACTGCAGAGAGAAGCCTCTTCAGCTCCAGTGTGCCTTTGCTGGGCAGGGATTCTGTTTGCAGACAGGAAAAGGAACATCTCAAGGTGTAGCAGCACCTCAGAGAAGGAGGCCAGCATCTCCTGAGGCAGAGCTGTGAATGCCATCCAATGTTCAGGGAATGATAGAGAGATCACACTCCCCTGAACAATTAACCAAAATCAATCTGGGCCCTAATAAAGTGCATCCTGTTATGGACTAACCCACAGAGCAAAGGCCTCACTGACATCAGGGGGAACAGCAGAGTCACAGGTGACACTTGCCAGAGACAAATGAAGCAATGTTTGCACAAAACACCCTTGAAAGGGGCAGCCAGCAGAAGTCCCAGGTGAGACAGAAATGGAAATACTGAAAAGCTGCCTTCCCATTGCCTTCAGAGCCTGCCACAAGATTCCTGGCAGCAGTCTGGCCATGAACAGCACTGTAAAGGCTGAAGAACTTGGCCAGCAATTTTTATTTTTCTGACAAAAACCTCAAGCCGTCCCCACACACAAAAGCTGTGCAATGAGATGCTATTACAATAGCTTGCAGGGAAAATCTTCCAGTTGGTCAGTCCAACCATGGAGCTGAGTAGCTTGAGAAGTCTGAATACGCTTAACTCCCTGTTTTCACCATGGAAATGCTCAACAAAACTGACCTTTTCAATTGCAATAAAACTGGATTTTCTGTAGGTCCCCTGTCAGCCACTGCAATAATAAGTGGGAGTGCTAAAGCCCAGAATTATTAAAAACTGAAAAAGAATAAAATGGTGTCCCAGCCCCAGTGACTGCATTCACTCTGCTGGCAGAGCTGCACTCTCCTTCAAACAGTTCAGAAAATACAATCCCATCTGTGATTTTGCTGATGCCAATCTGGAGGACCTGCTGATTTCTTGCTAGGCCCCACTCAGAGCAGGACATGGCCATGGCATCCCTGCTGACACACTGCAGCTCTTTCACCTGGGCAGGCCATTTCTGGGGGCTGCTGGGTACTCTGACCATCCTGGTGTGTTTGTCCTTCCTCACCAAGCTCTTCATTCACTGTCCCAAAGCAGAGCACTGAGACTCAGTCTCCTGGCACCAAGGAAGGTTCTTCTTCCTTTGCCATCCAGGATGCTGCTCCCCTCTGGCTGGCCAGGCCTGTCACAGACATCTTTCATGAAAAACCCTTTCCTTAGGATTTTTTCTCCTGAGAAGCTGAGAGGCCTCAGGAACAAAATGTAAACAATGGTTATCTGCTGCTGTGGAATGCAACAGGTGCATCTGTGATTGGTCTCATCTGGTTGTTTCTAATGAATGGCCAATCACATTAATTAATGGCTCGGACTCTGGTCAGTCACAAGCCCTTGTTATCATTCTTTTTCTATTCTTAGCTAGCCTTCTGATGAAATCCTTTCTTCTATTCTTTTAGTATAGTTTTAATAGAATATATATCATAAAATAATATGATTTCAGCCTTCTGAAACACGGAGTCAGATCCTCATCTCTTCCCTCATCCTCAGACCCCTGTGAACACCATCACACAGGCCAAGGATGGACAAGGTGGGGAAATGGACTGGAAATGGCAGACACTCATAGAATTATTTCAAACTCCAAATTTTTATGTTTTTTACCAAGGAGTTTTGGCATACCTGTCCCTCAGACTGTGATCAGTGTCAAGAATAACAGCTACAAAACATGGCTGGAAAATATTGATGTCTGTTTAGACCCATGCATTGTTAAGTATCCATCATTTGGCAGCAGTTGAAGTAAGAAATTATTTCTTCTTTGTGTTTAACTTTCTCCAGTGTCTGTGTTCAGGAAGGTATCCTCCAGAGTGATGAAATTCAGGCATTCACATCTCATGCAATGCTTTTGAGATTAGGTAGTTTTGAAGTATCCAAATCTACATTTCACATGTCACTTTTTTAGCAAAATATAGATATGGGTAGACAAAATGTGAAGCAGAGCAGCTTTTAATAAACCCCTCAGGTTCCAGCAAACCACATTGTTATCAAGAGCTACAACCACATTCCAGCATGTCCCTGTGCTCCCCCACCCCATGCTGTATCAGCTCCAAAGGTTCTTTTTTCCCTGGAGATTCCAAATGGGCTGTTAACATGCCAGTTGTTAACACTGTACTCGATTCAGATATTTCACATGTCAGATAGACAACTGTGACGGTGGTCACAAGGGTTCTTGGGTGAAGGAAGAGACGAGATCCTTGACTCTATTATCAGAAGGCTTGATTTATTATTTTAAGATATATATACTACATTATAACTATACTACAAAGAAATGGAAAGGAGAGTTCCAGAAGCTTGCTAAGCTAAAAAAGAAAAGTAAAGAATCATAACAAACCCCGCTCTCTCGGACTGTGTCTGAGAGAGCTCTTTGTTCTGGATTGGCCATTATTTCTAAACATCCAAGATGGGCCAATCCAGATTGACCTGTTGCATTCCACAGCAGCAGATAACCTATTGTTTATGTCTATCTCTGAAGCCACAGATTCTCAGAAGGAAAAATCCTAAAGAAAGGATTTTTCACAAAGAGAATGTCTGCGACAGACAACAGCATCTGATGAAGCCAGGCCTGAGCTTGGGGCAGAGCTGCCCTCAGGGAGCCCCAGGACAGCCCCGGCTCAGGGCACTGCCAGTGCCTGCTCTGCCCATCCCTCTCGCACCAAATCAGGCTGTGTTTGCCATGCTGCCATGGAGCACTGCCTGGCTGTGACTGCAGTGTGTTACAGGGACAAGATCAGCCACTGCCAAGTAGTAGTGATGCCATTTCCATCTGAAGTGTGCTTCCAAGCAGGCTTCCATGCACACTGCCTGCTTGCCTAAAAGAAAGATGCAAAACCCAGCTTAACCCTTTTCCTTGGCAGGTTTACAGATCCTTTGTACTTTCCAAAATACAAAATCATGCAAGCAGCTGTGCTCACATCAGTTTCTTTCCTTTTGCTATAATGACAGAACTTTTGGGTCTCTCTGTTCCCACAGTGGAACTAATCCCTGGAGGGCCAGCCTCAGCTGAACCTTACTCAGTGTTTGTTGGCTGCTGCAGAAGTGCAGAACACTCTGCTCAGTAGTGAGTTCACAGCTTTTGGTGCCTCCCTGCTGCTCCTTGAGCAGAGGCATGAAAGGAGAAATACTCATATTCTGCTCCCAGGTACCACAGACTGCCAGGTGATGGAGCAGTGCTTGTCCAGATCCCTCCTCCCTTCCCATCAGCTCCTGATGTGCAGCTGTCCCAGGCCTCTTCTGCCTGGGCACACCCAGCTCCTGGGCAAAACCTGCCTGGAGCACAGGGCAGGCAGAGCCAAGAGCCTGAGCAGGTGCTTGCACATGGGGAAGGAGCTGCTGAAAGCTCCTGCTTCACCCGAGTTGCCTTAAGCTCTGTCTCTGCTTCAACACAATATTTTTTCCTTGACAGCTTGAGAAAAATAACTTCTGTTATTCTGAAGGCTAGCGAAAATAAAACCCAATAAAAATAAAATCTCTCTATTTCCTACTTTCCTGTAACTTATTGCAGTTACACAGTGCCTGTGCTGCACAGCTCCTCCAGCTCCCTGTGGGGTCAGGGCCTTTGGGAACACACGCCCCAGAGCTGTGGGATGAAATGATCCATGCCCTGGAGAACTTCAGCCCCACGGGGTAGTGGCACCCATGGGGCTACTGGGGCACCTTCAGGGAAGTCCAGGTTCAGAGAAGTCTGAAGAGGAAATTCAACTTTCAGAAGAGTTAATTCGAAGTTTTAAGCTCACCAGCGTTGCCAGCTTTATGTTCCCACCCAGGAGCCCTCTCTCTGCCAGCTGCATCTGCACTGGAGAGCCAGCAATGCCTTCAGTGGGGACACTGGCAGGCCTTGCCAAGACATAGCAAATTACAGAACTAAGGGTTTTAATTGCTTATTTCATACCTCCTAAACAGAAATAATGCTCCTGAAACCCCACAGCAAAGCCAGCTGAAAAACAAGGGAATAAAGGGAGCAAGAAAAAACCTAATCCTGAAGTAAGGATTGAGGATGAGCCCATCCACAAAATCTGAGTTAGAGCATTTTCTTTAAGACTGTTTATCTTTGTTATGTCCTGTTTACCAGAGCTTTAGACCTTTGATCCTGCCAGTGCATTTGCCAAAGGCTGTACAGAAGATTGCACCTGACACATCACCTCACCAGTGACATTCAGATGCCTTTCAGCTCCATGACCAACACAGCTGCAGAGCAGGATGCTGATGGAAAGTGGATTAGGAGATTGCTCATCCTCTCAGAAAGTCACCTGGGACAGCTGTGTGTTGCTAAGCCCTGCATCAGATGGAGAGAAAAGGGTATTTTGCACAAGTCAGGAATTTGGTTTAACAGCTGCAGCAGGAAGCCAAGGCATGAGGCTGGTGCTTCACACTCCAACGAGAAACATAAGAAAACAACCCAGAGGTTTTTCAAACAGGCATGGCACACCAGGCAAAGTCTGTGGCAGAGAGGGAAGATCCCAGAGCATCAAATGCCAGCCCTGCACCAGGCTCTGTGCACTCCCAGAAGGGCTTTGAGCAGCAGCCTCCCTCCCTGGCAGAGATGTGAGCTCTGTACTTCCTACCAGCCACCTGGCTACTGAGTCAGAGCACATTTTAAGCCAAATGCTTGTGAGATGGGGGTGGGGGGAAGGGGAAGCCTCTTTATTCTGCAAAAACTACAGGACTGACATGGTTCTTCATTTTATCCCTGCTCAGTACACACAGCACCTTCGGAAATGTTCCTTCCCAAATGCAGTGCTGGTGCCACCCCCTGTCCCTGGGTACACAGAAGGGGACATGCCCCTCTCCTCCCAGGAACTGGGATTCCTTTTACCTTCCCAGGACAATTTCATATGAAACTTCTCAAAGGAACCATGCAAAATCAAAGACTACCTGAAGGAAATAAAGCAAGCCCCTTTCTGCATGCCATTAAAGCCCAAATTCTAAGGAAACAACCTTGTGTGCTTCAGTGAGTTTGTTTCACTCTGCTAGTTTTCCAAATGATTTTAAATTATACATGCTCAAATAGAAAAGGATGGCAGTAAATAGGAAGCTGTAAGTAAACATTGCTCCTTAACAGGTAGCAGATGAGATCCTAGCCATACCATACAATGGAATCAAATATATACAGATTTTTCTAATATTTCTCCATCACTTTGATTTAAGAAAAAGATGGCTCCTATTTGCAGCCTGTCATGGAGTGCTCTGAACACTGCTGTGGTCTTCCTTTGGGTCCCTATAATGTATCTAATTTCCTAAGCATATTTCTGGAGAATCATTCAGGGATATTTCCAAGTTTTTATATTTTTACTGAGTTTTCCTCAATCTAGTTATCCCCCCAGAAATTAAAGCAACTGAACACAGAATCCTAACCGTTGTTCATCTGTCTTGTTTTCAAGAGACGCAGCTCTTTGTGTGGTCAAAAGAGACAACCCCAGGTGTTTGCTGTACACCACACCCCATCCTCCTCATCCTCTGGGCAGTCATTAGCTGTGCTCCCTGTGGCTAAAGGACAGAAAGGGAGGGTTGATGTGCCCATGCACACGTGGGCACAGACAGGCACAACTTCCCAAGGATATTTCCTGGGAATTGCAGCAAAGAACCTCAGAGAAAGAGAAAACAATTCTCATCTCTACTTGCTGCTCCTGTTGTTTTTGCACATGTGGAATGTGTTACGGAGATTGTTTACCTGAAGGGATTTGGCAGTTGGATTCTGCTGAGGATTGTTTGGTTTCCTTGGCCAGTTGGATCAAAGCTGTGTCCTGGCTGTCTCAAGACAGTAATTTTTCTTTAGTATGTATCTTTGTATAGTATAGTATTAATCTCTTTAATATAGTATAGTATAATATAATATAATATAGTTTTATTAAAGGAATTGTTCAGCCTTCTGAATCAATGGAGTCAGATGCCAATCATTTCACCACGTTGGGGGCACCCTGCATGTTACAATAGGTTCCCTGGGATCATGGTTTGACACCAGCTTTGTCAGGTATTCAAATCTGAGCACCCATTGGTTTGACCACAGCCTCCCAAAAAACTCACTTCCTTTTCAAACCAGGACACCTGGGCCCACAGGAGGCCTGGGCAGGTGAGTCCAAGGCCTTGACAAACCTAATTTCAGCCTCTACCAGCACTGCAGGGCACAGGCCCACCCCAGGAGCCCGTCACTGGTGCTGCCACACCCTGCCAGGTGCCAGGTGTGCTGCTGTGCAGGGACTGTGGGACACTGCCCATGATGGGTCCCTGCTGGGACAGCTCCAGCAGTGGCTCTGTGGCTCAGTGCCAGGGTAGGGGGTTTGTGTTGCTGGCTGGGGTCTGTGCACAAATCACAAACAGGACAGGACTGCTGGGGAATGCATCTCAAGCTGTTTTATTTTCCAGCATCAGCCTCATTACATGGTCATGACAATGGGAAGATGCCAGCAGCAAAGAACTCAGTGTTACAACTTACTTTATAAGTTTTTTGACCAATCCCACAAAGCAAAAGCACATTGACAGTAGTTCCATCCAACCACTAGAAGCACACGTACCTTTGGCTAAAACAATGCTTGCTTATTTTATACAATACCTGCTTGTGAGCCTTAAAACACAATGCACAGAGCTCCATTATTAAGCTTAGAACTTCCCAATATCTCACTAGATGAACTTTTCTGCAGCTTAGGGAGTTATTCTAGACAAGTGTTAATACACAGACCACTGTTCTATTTGTCCTTACTTTCTACTTCTCATATAATTTTTCTGCTGGCCAATCTCATGGCTACTGCTTAGCTCTAATCACAGTTCTGCTGTCTCTGAGGCCTGTCTTTTGCAGCTGTCCCAAAACCCTCTGATTTTAAGGATTCCCACAGTTTTGGTTGGTTGATTTGAGATTTCTCAGCTAATGCTCTAAATAAGTGTGGTGGGTTCAGTGCTGGCTAATCACCAGTGCACTCACTAGGATGCACTTACCTATTTTTTGCTGTCAGATAGGACCAGGAGAAAGGTAAAGCAGGCTTAAAACTTTAAAAGGGTATAAAGAAAAGTTTATTAACAGTAACTAAAAGAAAGAGTAATAAAATCAGAAGAAAACTTTTAGAATACTTATCTTCCCCTTACACTCTTTTATTTCTCAATGACAATGTAAAGAAATAAAACTTAAAATTTTAGTCAGTTTACTACATCTAGAACAGTCTTTCTTTGGTTCACTTAAGGAGAGAAGTCTCTCCTGTTAATGTTATGGAGACTTCTCTACAAGAAAACAGTTCTCTTGTGTTTCCCTTCATGAATACTAAAAAAGTTCCTGGGTTTCTTTCATCTTTAACATGTGTTTTTCACAGAAGCATATACAGCTTTTGCAGCAGCTAGGAGCTTTGCATCACTTCCATAAATACCTCCCATGCAAAACCAGCCCAGCCAGCCATTGCTGGGAGCCTGGGCAGCCCCTGCTTCTGCAGGCTTGTGCCTTGAAACAGACATTTCCAAAGTGCCCCAAAATGAACACTAATAGCTGCTGGGTCAAACTGTTTGCTGGCTCAGTGGACACATGGGGCTTCCTCCTGCAGCCCTCTCTGCTTCTGTTTGACTCCTTTGTTAAAAATGCTGAGGAAAAGATACTTCCTTTTATAAATTAGGCTATTACCTCAGATTCACCTTTTCCCTTAATGAAAAGCAAGTTTCTACAGCAGGTCAAATAAATAGCCCTCAAGTACAATAAAGTCAAGTTCTTTCAACATGTTTCTTGGACAACAGGGAGTTCTCATGGTGGGTCCAGCTGTGCATCTGTTTCCCTCACAACCCCCAGCAGGACAATCAGCATCTCTGTACCCCAGGAGAAAGAAGCACCACCTCCCTTCTTGTTACCAACAGCCTCCACTGTCAAAAACACCCTCTCTTTCTTCTCCTCAGTTTCCTTTCAGGCTTTTCTTCTCACTCCTGCCATTGCTCAGTTTGTGAGGGAATGCTCTAACATCAAGCCTTACTCTGGTTCCCAGTCTCATTTTTTGAAAGGATGAGATTTCCCAGCATCCTCAAGCCACTTCACATTTTCCTGTTCTTTTTCTAACATATCCCCGGTCCCTTCATTTGTGTTTACCACTCTTATCCCCTTTTCTATTTTTCCTCATTTTTTATTGATCCATTTTTCTTTTTACCCTCTTCCCTTCAACTCCTTGCTTCTCCTTTTTCTCCCTGCTCCATTCTAGTGACACTTTCTGCCCAGATGTATTACCCACTGTGCTGGGGGGAAGCAGTGCATCTGAATTCAAGCTGCACTGTACAACTACAGCAATTCTAGATACACTTACAGAAACAGCAAATCAAACTCTCAGTGTTCTCATCTCCCCGTGCTAAATTCCCAGAGCCAAATGCCTCCCATTATCAAAACAATTTTAAATAAAGCTAAGGGGAGAATTAAATGAGAAATAAATTGGGCATTTAAAGCCTGGTTTGCAGCACTCAGCTGCTCTCACTTCAATAACTGCAGTGCACACCTTCCATCAGGCCCCCACTCTGCAGAGCAGTCTCTGTTTGCTGGCATGTTCCCCACTCTGCCAGAGATGATATGGACACCCTGCACTGCCAGATAAGCAATATATGTCTCTCTCCCTTGCCTAAAATTAAAATGGGTACATTAATTTATTTTCTATTACAGGCTACAGCAGAAATCAGAGAGGGAGAGGGAGCACGTTCTGCACTGGCTCTGTGCTCAGAACTGTGATGTGGGGCCTCCCTGCACACACTTGGCCAACAT
The DNA here is from genome assembly GCF_000277835.1 of Geospiza fortis. Taxonomy (NCBI): domain Eukaryota; kingdom Metazoa; phylum Chordata; class Aves; order Passeriformes; family Thraupidae; genus Geospiza; species Geospiza fortis. The sequence goes on along the minus strand of NW_005054484.1, from coordinate 759,250 downwards.
TTTGTGGTAAACCCTCAGATACTTCTGCAGAAAATGGGTGTCAGGAAATAAGTACTGCTCTGGGATGACATAATTTTGTACTTTTTACACCTATAGCAAGTGAATTCCAACCTACCTTCTAACCACATCCTTTTGGGACAGGCCCTCCCCAGCTGGATGGGGGCAGAGCACATCTGGGTGATGTGTTCCCTTCATGGCCAATGGCATATCATCTAAGAAATAAAAGTGCTTTAATTGAAAGCAATCAAAAATCAGAGGGATGACAAGAAATCCTTTTTTTTCAGCCTTAAACAAAATGAAAATCAAAACTGAGAAATTAGTTGTTCAGAGGTCAGGAGAGAACTAGCTAGAAGGGCTAGATGTTTATACATTCTATGTACTTTCTTTTCATTTTAAAGAGAATAATTTCTAAACTGGCTGACACTCACGTGTGAATTATGACATCTGGCTCTAGAGGTTGTGGATACAGGCAGAGACTAAACACACAAATACTGCACCTGTCCTGCTGCCACAGGGCTCTTTCTTGCACTGCCAAAGGGATGCAGAGGAAGGGACAAAGAAATGCTCATGTTTAAATTTAGAGTCAGAAAAAATATGAAAAACAACAGAATATTTATACAGATGGACGTGGATACACATACACCTGTGCAGGCACGGTGGGGGCAGGAGGAGAGAGAATGAGACACAGGAAAACCATAAAGATCTTACAGTTCTCACCAAAACACACAAGTCCTGATAAAAGGAAAAGATCCAATCCTTGTATACAAGCAAATTTCCCAGGCTGTGGTCTAACATGTATATTTTGCTTTTTATTTAGCTATACTCTT
>NW_005054484.1:749531-758363 GCF_000277835.1 Geospiza fortis | reverse complement strand
CTGAAGACTCAATTGAATTACTCTGAAAAGATTAATTAAAATTGAATTCTCTTTTGGCACAAAATCTCCTGTTTGCTAGTTCTTGGTATGTCTATTACCTAGTTTCCATTAGGACATATTATAGTCTGTAATGAAATTATCTTCAAGGGCCCTGTGGGATAAAACAAAAGTTTACTGCATTCTGAGAGCTGCAGGAGCAACGAGGTTCCAGTGCAAATTGGTTTGTTTAATGAGAAAGTGCTCACATGTCATCACTGAATTCACATCAGGGATCTCTAGCAATGCTTTTCAAGGGACAGAAGGGCAAATAACTGTGTGGAGATTGGAAAACAGCTTGATTTGCAAAGTGACAGCCAAAAGTCAGGTCTTTATTCAATCTCTCCAAAAACCTAGGGAGAGGGGAGGGGAAGGAGGGTATTTTCTTCAACCCTGAGAACACATTTGTATCTAGAATAAGAATTATTACAAAGAAAAGGCCATTGGCCCCTCCAGCATATGGCTGTGGTTCTGCTGTCAGTATTTGGGGAAGCCATCCAGGGAATCACCTACATTAGGGATCAGGGTGAGTGAATCAGATACCAAACTGAGAGCATTTACATTGCAACTGGTGCTTCAGGTCTGACACGCTATAAAATATTGCTTTGTGTTTTACCATATCACACTTGGAGCCTAACAAGGCACTTGACATACCAAGAAACCCCTCAAAATGGACCTGGGGGCAGAGCCTGGCCCTGGATGGCACAAGGGAGAATTTCACTGCAGTGTTGAATTAATAGTAGCACAAAGAGTCACTGACCACTTTAACTGTACAAGGAAAATCAGTTTGAGAGAGACAGAGCAAACATTATTTGTGTCCTTTTTTTCTGCATATTCTCATTTTATGGCAGTTGCAAGGACACTGTGAAATCCCCAGTGTCATAAGTCTTGGCCTCAGAAGCTGGCACTGATATCAAAAGGATAATATTTGTGTGTTGGCTGTTTGGGGCACTGTAACAGAGCCCACCAAACAGGTACTGATCACATCCCAAATCTGTGCTTCCAGCTACACAGCCAGCAGCTTTGTAATGGAAAGTTAAAATGTAAACACAAGCTGCTATTTTAGTGCAATCACACAAATGTAGCAGCTTATGTTCTCTTTTCCTTTCTTTCCAGAAGGGACAGGGTACCTGAATCAAGCTACAGCTCATCCTTATTCTTTTTGCTCCTTTTTTCTTCTCCCTAAGTGCCCAGTCAAATCTTGCTTACATAAGGAATTCTTACTTACCTTATTCCTACAATGACAGTTGACAACATTCAGACTAAAGGATGCCAAAATCTGTTTTTCCCTAGATAGTAAAAATACAAACAGAAATCAAACCCAAGCAGACTAATAAAGGATTACAAGAGCTGACAATGTATTATGAATTTGAAAGGTTACATTGCTTGGTTCAAAATAAACCTGAAATCCCGAGTCTGCCCTGAGATTTTTGCCTCCTCTGTTCACAACATTCTTCCCTTTGCCATATAGATAGTTGCTCACAAAGGAGTTCACTGACATCACCTTGCTCATCTAGTCCAGATGGCCCAAAGTGATGAAAATCCAAAGGTATTCCAGGAAGTGACCTTGCAGGTGCTTTAGTGATTCAAAATTCAGAGAAGACTGAAAGCCTGACTCTGGAAGCATCACAACTCTAAGGAAAACCAGCTCACCTAGGCAGCAGCTGCTTTTTAAAGGACAACAGCAGATTCCCCAGTTGACAAGACATCTGCTACAGTTTCCCACAATTCCTGACTTACAAAGGAAATAAGAGCTGGTTTACATCACATATGTCAATAGCTGGATTTTTTCCTTCTTAACCTTCAGCTTGTGTTACCTCTAATGAGACAAGATGACAATGCCTGTTCAGAAATGAAAACAACAGGGGGAAATCTACAGGACAAAGGTAGTTTAGGTTTTTTTCCTCTGAACTGATCTGCTTTCCTCTGAGAAGCTGGCCAAACTGAAAATCACAGGTCTGTGCTGCTCTCACCCTCTGGGAGATAAGATAGATAGATAGATGGATAGATGGATAGATGGATAGATGGATAGATGGATAGATAGATAGATAGATAGATAGATAGATAGATAGATAGATAGATAGATAGATAGATAGATAGATAGATAGATAGATAGATAGATAGATAGATAGATAGATAGATAGATAGATAGATAGATGATAGATAGATAATAGATAATAGATTATAAGATAGATAGATATAGATGATTAGATAGATAGATAATAAATTGATAGATAGATAGATAGATAGATAGATAGATAGATAGATAGATAATAGATAGCAGATAGAGAGATGATAGATAATAGATAATAGATAGTTAGATAGATAGATAATAGATAGATAGATAGATAGTAGATGGTAGATAATAGATAGATAATAAATGGATAGATGATAGATAACAGATAGATGATAGATAGATAGATAGATAGATAGATAGATAGATAGATAGATAGATAATAGATAGCAGATAGAGAGATGATAGATAATAGATAATAGATAGTTAGATAGATAGATAATAGATAGCAGATAGATAGATGATAGATAACAGATAGATAATAGATAGATAGATAGATAGATAGATAGATAGATAGATAGATAGATAGATAGATAGATGATAGATAAAATACAAACCTCCCAAACTACACCCAGCTTGGCAAAATAAAAATGAAATCAACATGGTTTTGCAAGAGAAAAGCCAGCCTCTCACTTCTGCTGAGGAGTGTTTGAAATAAAGATGGATCATAGTGTGAGTCATTTATGTCTCCTCTCTGATGCATTCACACACGCCTACCACTGCAGGGGGACTCAGAGGAATGACCTGAATCTCAAGCACCCGTGGGTTTGCAAACAAAACCCAGCAGATGAGGTCATGCAAAGCCAGGCCTAAATCTATGGCTTCCCCTTTGGCCCTGGTTTGCTCCTCTCAGTATTTCAAACAGTGAAAGAGCAGGAGAAACAAGGAGTGGTACCATGTGATGAAACCATGGATCACAGAGCAGCTCCAGGATATGGCATTCCCATTTCACAGAGGGGTATTCAAGCAAGCAGAACAGGTGAAATCCCAGTTGATCACAATACTCGTACTTATTTTAATTGTTTATTGAAAACAGCATGACAGATGCAAAACTGGAGAATGAAGAAAAAGAAACATCAGCTTCATTCACAGGCTCAGCTCCCTCTGCACAAACCACACACAAAATCAATTCTTCATGTTATATGTTAAAAAAAGAGTTGAACTGTTAACAGTAACATGAGAGGGAAAAGACAGAGGCAGAAAGGAAAAAAGAGGTGGCAGGAAGGTCTGGTCAAAGCCAGGTTTGTTTTGGCAGCAGGTGGGTGGGACGGATGAGGCAGAGGTGCACTCAGGGATAGAGAAGCAGAAGGCAAGAGATGCTGAAGAGAGACAAGGTCCATGATAAGGGATCGGGAGCCAGGCCTGACACAAGGCTGGGAAAAGCCTGACTTTGTAGTTATTTTGCTTTGGTTGGTCCTCAGAACAGTGGTTCAGGAGCAGGCTTAATGCCTGCACAGGGCTCCCTCTCTGCTGACTCATACCACCAACTTACAAAACACATAAAATTGAGAAGAATGAATGCAAGTGTCAGGAGATCTGCCCCTGTTCCCAGCAGCCTAAAAAGGAACTTGTTTATGCCCCTATGAAAGAGCTGTGACACATTCCTTCAGTGATGGAAAGATCCCACTAGGATCACTTTTACTGGCCAACACTGAGCATATTTTTCTCCAGTTCATCTTTCCAGTGTGATTTATTCCAAACATCCACTTGGAAAAAATGCTCAGCACCATCACAACAGCTGCACAGCAAAGTCCATCACTATATTTATTGATAGATCACAGTTTCATTTCTTGCCCAAACACAGACAACAAGGAGCTGCATACAAGGCACATGCAAATTCTGTCCCTGAGCTTTACTGTCTCAGAAATGACAAAGCAAATCCATCCAGGACAATGAAGCCAATCCCAAAGAGCCCCAAGCCCCAAATGCCAGCATGGATAAGATTTGAATAGACCCCCTAAAGACCCAAACTTAGGACAGTACATTGTATCACCTGCAACAAGTCCTAAGAGAACAGCATTACCTTCAGGTTTGGTTTGGAAGAGCCATCAGCAATTATTCCATCTTAACAACCATTTTTTTCAGGATGGACAAAGAACAGGAGCAGTAAAATACTCCAAACCCCTGCAGCCTTATATGTTGTTCTGGGGAACATTTCAACACACATCTTTGCATGTGGAAAGAACCCCTTCCCACACCTACCCACTAAGGAGCACACCAGCTCCAGCTCCCAGTTACTCCAAGTTATTGATGGAGTTTCCACAGAGTAGTTCTGAATGCCATTTTTGGATTCTGAGCCTGCCAGGTCTGGCTGCTCTCACTTAAGACTAAATCAAATGTTTCTCAGGCTTTCCTGTCTAAACCATATTGTTCCTTCTGGGCCCTTTGGCTATATTTTATGAAATAACTGATGTTCTCTATCTCCAGGGGGCAATTTATTACTGCTTCTACCAACAAGGAACCATATGATCTAATACCTCTCTTCCAGTTCTGTCTTTTGAGGTTTCTATAATCTTTCCAGAGATTTTTATTTTGTTCCTAAAGAATGGTTTGTGTACCCTACAATTTGTCCCATGGATATTTCTTGGTCTGAAAAAGACACTGCCTCTCCATAGAAACCTTGCCCGATACTACCTATGCAGAAGCATTGCTCCAGGGGCAGAATGCATGGAATTATTTATTATTTTCTTAATTGTGGTTAATTTTGGTCCCAGAAAATTCACTATTACTCTACTTTCTTCTATCCCTAGCATTACTCTGTGCTTTCCCCTCTTCCTCACTGGCACTGTCCCAGACCCCAGCCTGCCCAGCTCACCCTGACAGGCTCATTGTGTGTAAGCAATTTTAAGAAAATGGCCTTCAGAGAAAAGCTCTGTTCCCCCAGTCAGGTGTGGTAACCCTAAAGCAGCACCAGTAACACAATCAGATCCTGGAACTGGCCATAGGAGAAGCTTAACTCCAGCCCAAGAGCCTACATGGGCAGATGTTTGAAGCAGGGCTTTACCAAGCACCTCATGCACATTTATTTCAGTGGGTGCCAGAGTCAGTGGAGTCTGCAAATGAGCTTGCTGCCATGTAGTTTACCTGTGGGGCTCAATTCCAGGTGCATTAGCATCCTGTTATGAGCTGCTGTTTGAGGGAAGGATCCAAAGGAAATGAAGGATTAGAGATCTGGGAGACAACATGGCCCAGATCTGCTTTAGACATTCCAATGAGACTCTTAATTTGCTTTTTTTTTTTTCACTACACACAGACACACAGACACAGACACACACAAACACACATATATACACATTTTTTTCCCCATAAACCCCAACTGCTTTTGCTGCTTCTCAAGAAAGATGGTTTTGAAATATCCCTTCCAAAGCTGGGACAGACGTTTCCAGAGTTGGGGTTTATAAAGTTCCTGTGGCAGCTATTTCCAAGGCTGCTTTGTCACACGCTTCTTTGCAAGAGAGCAAGAATGGCAGAGGGGCTTTGCAGATAAGCATTTCAATTGCAACCTTTATGCTAAAGTGTAATAGGAACATCGGGGAATTAAATAAAATTATATTTTTCCTAGATGTCTGCTTAAAAAGGAAATTCAAGATTTTATGGATGCCCCAGAGACAAACTATTACATTACATTCCTCGCTGTTCTTATTTGAGTTCTGTCTGTTTGAGCACCTCAAGTAGCACAGAATCATTCATAAAGAATGGGCAAGAGAGACTGTGTCCCATCAATATTTCAAGCTTGGTTATCAAATCAAGAGAAATTCATGAGTTCTGCTCCAGCTCAACATTTTCAGGTTTGATACTATTGTTTGACAGTTTAGAGGGTTTTCCCTCTGCATTCTCATTGTCATTAATATTTTATATAATGTTCCAGTTGATGCTATTGTAATATTATTTTTTTTAACTTGGCTGTACTAACCAGTTTTTTCTTTTCTCTTTCAGCAGGGAGAAATTCACACTCATTTGCTATTTGTGGGGTGATGACATAGTGTGAAGAAGCAGTAATGATGAGTGACTGATAGAAGACACCATATGTTCTCTTCATTTTTCTCTGTGCTATTTTCTGAGAGATGAATAAAGACTCAGCATAAGATAAGCTTTCCTATATATAGTATTAAAAAAAACCTGACCTTTTTTTCCCCAAATAATTGGCAGGATGGGAGAAATGATCTTTTTCCTAAAGCATTCAAACAGTATTGCTATAAATACCAGGCTACAAATCGTCAAGATAAATAATTTCCAGTCTTTTCCACCAGAAACATTTTACATATATCCAGGCATCAGAAACAATTTTACAATTAATTCCACTCACCCCCAAATGTTCTCCATCTTTCCATAGCAAACATTTTGAAAATATAAGTTGCATTTGCTGATGACTAAGCAAAGGTAAACAATTCCTTCCAGTCTTAAAAGAAACTAGATTCTATATAGGGCTCTAAGTGACTGTGTGCAATGCATGATAATCAGAAATCCTGATTATAAGCACAGCATCACTAGATCACGATACTAGATTTTATGCTGGGGTGTTTCTTTGCACCCTGAGTGTCTGAATCCGTGCAACTAATAAAACAGGTAATAAACCCTTCAATAAATACTGCCTTTGCTTTAACATGTTTTAATATCAAAATAATTGGAAATCTCATTTCCTAGAAATAGCAGAATAAAAATCTTTTATTGTTCTAGCATAAGCATTTACCAAGTATATTCATTTCCTAGATAAATATTTCCTTTTTTTGTTTCCTCTTAATTCCACCCTCTCAAAACCAAGGCTTTGTGACTGTTGCTCTTCCTCCTAACTTTGTAATAGTCACTAACCAGCCTCAGACCACAGCAGAGCCACACACATATCTGCTAATAAGCAGTCAGGAGCACAAACAAAGGAGTAAACAAAAGGGATTCACATTGCCTTCTGTTCCATTGGAGACAGAGAGGGAAAAAAAATAAAAATCAATCCTCCAAAGACAAAAATAACCCCCAGAAATCAGTGGTTTAAGATACCTTATTTTTCAAATTATCAGGAATTTTTTGTAAGTAATGGAGCCAAAATTGGAGAAAAACATAATTGTGAGTCCTGCAGGCAGCAGAACTCACTGTCAATGGACCCAGTGCCAGGACTCTTGTTTGGGCTTTGTTTTCAAGGTCATCCATTTAAAGCATTTTTCATAACACAACCTGAATAGAGAATAGAGAGGCACACTCTGCTCTCCCTGCTCACAAAGGCTCCCACCACAGAGGTGGCAGGGAAGGTTCCTCATGCCAGAGATGGCCCTTGGAGGACGTTTTCTCCCCGGTCACCTGCCATAGCAACAGACATCAAGCAGTGTTTTACATTTACAGTATGCAACTCACTTTACCCAGTTATAGACTTATTATTTTGCTGTGACAGCTTATGCACCCTGCACCACAGAGAGCAGGACAGAAGGTGCTCAGGTAAAGCAGTGACTGCAGTTTTCACATGTTATTCTTCCTTTGAACTCCAAGTGGCATGAATGCATCTTCCCCTGGAAAGCTGTCACGTGCACCTTCTTTTCCTACGACAATGGAATCGCACAAAGTCAGATCTCAAAACTCTCATTTAAATACTCCATCCTATCAGCAATGAGCTGGCTTGCTTAAGGACTACAGACTTGGGTCCCTAATCAATGCTTTGATAAATAACACCTACTTAGAACAATTGATTGCTAAGGAGCAGACTAAGTGTAATATATTTCTGCTAATCTAGTCACAGGATAAATGTCATAGTTCATTTATAAGACACACCTGAAATTATTCTGAGGGCTGTGGATAGGATCCATCTTGACCCACATTTCACACTGCACAGTGTCAGGTGGAGATGGGTGGTGGGGACTCAAGGCAGCACGTCTGGTGTTGCTTTTTGGCAAGGTCCCACTGCCCCCAGGCTGCCAAAGCCCAGCTCCGAGGCTCCCTGGCAGCAGGGGCAGCTCCCGGGACCCACACTCCAAACTGAGGAGACTACCCTTGATGGCAGGCTCTGGGGGCATTATTCAATCCAATTAAATGGCCACTTCATTACACCAGCAATAGCCAGGCACGCCACCGAGGCCATTCTTGGGGATTACAGCCATGCCCCGCTTCTGCTCTCGTGAGACTCTTTATTCTGCTGCACAGTTATGTGGGAAAAGCCTCCCTGTATTTTAGGGTGGAAAATAGCCAGCAGAGAGTGCAAGAGGCCCCTTCTGTGCTGTTACTCCACAGTCCGTATGCAGGCTCAAGATAAGGCACCTCGGCGCCCACCATGCCCTGGCCACAGCGTGTCTGCTCCACTTTGTTCTTCGAGGACACCACCATTCAATTCTCTTCCAATTCCTTCTGTGTCTGCCCTTGAGGTGCGTGTTCACAACCGTCTTTTGGGAGCAAGTACGGGCCACCCATCTTCCCAACCGGCCTCAAAATACATATATATTGTACAAATTGCAGCCCGGAGGAGACGCCCGGCAGGATGCTTGTATCCACACAGAGGATACGGAGGAGCCTCCCTTCTCCTTTCCTCCCAGACGACACCCGGCAGCAGGGGCGCACAGGCTTTCCCCGCACCCTACCCGGGACCACCTTTCTTTCCTCCCTCGGGGGGTGCGATATTCGGCCGGGAGCCGCGCGGGCTCGGCATGCGGGAGCCGGGAGCGCGCAGGGCGGTCACAGGCTCGGCCCGCAGCGCCCCGCTCCGCTGGAACTGCCCTGCAGACAATGCACGATCCGGCGGCCGCGGC
>NW_005054484.1:743879-748935 GCF_000277835.1 Geospiza fortis | reverse complement strand
GGGCGCGGTGCGGGTCGCCCCGAGCTGCGGCGCGTCCCCTCCGCCCCAGCCCGCTCCGCTCCCTTCGCAGCCGGGCGGGGCCGGCCCAGCCCCGCTCGGGCTCGGGGCACCGGGACCATCTCCGGGGAGGATGGAGCCGCCGGCTCCGACGGGCTGAATGCTCGCGGGTACGGGTCCGGCATGGGTTTCTGTAACGAAAATAACGGGTCCAAAGCAAAGTAGTTGGTAAATGCAGGCATCTCCCTGGACTGGAAACCCGGTTCACTCGGAGTTCAGTCTATGCGAGCAGGAGCGGGATGACGGGACTCGGAGGCACTTTTTAATTTCTGGAGCTATCTTTAGAGAACGGGGGGTTTCTTTGAGCGCTGCTCTCCCGCAGGAGTGCTTTTCAGCACGTCCCGATTGCCCTGCCCCTGCTCGGCCACACCGGCAGCTCGGACCTTGCAATGCCCCTTTACACCTCAGCCAGCCTCCAGAACGGGTGTGTTCAAACCACGGCAAGCGTACAGCAAAGAATGATTTGTACAAGTACGTTCGCCCCAGGGTGCTGGGGATGGCAACCGGACAGCACCCTGCTGACGTCTGGGATTCCCGGGTGCTGGCTGAAGTAGTCAGGAATGATGTGATGGTCGTAGCTGTGTCATTAGTTTAAGATTTTTCAGGGATTAGGAAAACCCCTTATTGTGATTGTGTTATAATATTGCTTTCTGTCTGTAGCTGACTTATGTTGCATGTAGATTAACATATTTTTAAAAACCCAAAGATGCTAGTTTTTTAATATTAGACACCTACATAGAAAATTCTTGTATTTTATTGCAAGATTTAAAAGTTGCAGCTATTAAGAGAACAGGCCGTATCTACAGTACCAGGGAGACAGGGTGAATAGCAAACCTGAACAGTCTCAGAAATGAGATTTGGAAATGCTGCCGCTAAATCTGTTTTGTTTATCAATGATGCTCACCATTTGACAAGAAACCTATCCTCAATTTATCCCGAGAAGATTTCATTTTGTGAGATGCCTGGTGTCTCATCAATTCCTTTCATGTCCCTGGGATTTTCTCTTTTCCAGGCTCAGGCCACAGCAGCTCTCTGTGTTGGGGATAACTGTTAAGCTCTTCTTTTGAATTCATGAGCTTCCAAATTAAACTTTTGCTGACACCTGCTACCTAGCCTGGTTGAGCATAATGACAGTGTCACCCAGGCTACTGGAGCTCTGCCACCAAACGAAGTAAATTGCAACCAAAAATAATTGTAAGGTGCCTGGACTAGGTACCACAATGATTCAGGGGACATCTGGGAAACTCTGGCTACTGGAAATCCAGTCAAAGTCTGTTTCTAATGGAGCTAACTTTCCAACAGCAATCACAGGCAGGAATTAAATCCACGGAGTAGATGGCAACAGAGATTAATAATCATCATCAATTAGCTGATGGAATCAAACAGAACAAAATGAGGGTAAACAAAAACCTGTCTCCCCCTCCCCTTTGAATGCAGTCCCACCTTCATTTATCCACAGTCAAGGCATTTATCCACAGTCAAGGATCTCTCCTGAGCACTGGTTTCAAGTGCCAAAAAATTTAGCAGGTGTCATAACATAAGGTCAAGACTTAATTATTTATATGGAGACATCAATCATCCTGTGGGGATGATTTATTTATAAGTCACCAGAGCTGTAACAAAGACAGTGAATTCTGATTTCCTCCTGCTCCTTCCTGAAGGGACCAGGAAGGTCCACGCTGTGGCCAAATGGCCTCAGAAGCCTATAGAAGTTTTTGCCCAGCCCCACTTGGAGGAGGCTTTTCTACTCCTTTTAGATCATGCAACCAAAATACCACCGGGGAAATCTCATGCATATTTGCTACTTCTCAGTAATGAACATTTACTGATTATGGATTATCTGGAGAATTTAGCTTTTTAAACATTATTCAAATTTTTATGTTTATGTAAGCTAATAAGACTGAGGAGATTCAGTAACTACTCTTTGCCTTATGGTATTTGAAAAGAGTGTCCATGGGGCTTAGCTCAGCATCTTCCACAGTTGCTTTTAAAAGACTAAAATAGAATTTTTCTGCCTGAAAAAAACCACCCTGTCTCTACTCAGTATAATGTTCCTTCCTCACAATTAATGCCAAAAATCAATTTTCTAATATGCTTTTTATGTTTCTGCTGAGCACAAACAGGATGGCACAGTAAAAGCTTTTATTGCCATCTGATTAGGCTGCAGTGGGGGTAAGTGAGTGGCTTGGGCCAGCAGGGCTGCAGGATTGCTGTGCTGGATGCAGCAAACACAGAGAAGGGCATGGGATGCTGAGCACCAGCCACAGTCCTGCTCTCAGGGTCATTCAGGGAAATGTTATCAACTCTGTGGGCAGAAGCAGGATCAGGCCCATTAGGTTTTCTGATAGCTGGACAAAGTCATGAACATGCACTTGGGCTGTTCCTTAACCTCCTCTTCTGGGATTTTGATAAAGGGTTAATTACTGCCAGGGACTCTCAGAGATTTGTCCATTTATTTATCTGTTAAGAGGAATAATGCTATTGATCTTATTCACATGACTGTTTTTCAGGCAGAGAGGTGATTAACTTTGAGTGAAACTGGTGAAAAAAGAATATAGGAAGAGAGATGGAAAAGAAAGTTATGGTTAAAATCAGAGCTAGGATAGGAGGTTTCCTTTGCTTTTCCATGAGTAGCTTGTGAAGATGTGTAGCCCAAACCCATCAACTTTGCTATCAAGAAAAGAGGAGCACGAGGAGTATCCAGGGCATCTTGTGATCCTTCTGAACTTCAAGGCAGGACTCCATTTTGGCAAGAGCAAGTCAATAAGCTCTCCTACACATCAATTATTCTGTTCCCACTGATTTTAAAAGAAGACCATTTATCACTGTATTTCAGTGACAGAAATACTAAAATAATGTTTCACTGGGCTTATAAGAGGGTGTTAAAAAGGATGGATGAGCTGGCAACATCTTCAAGGAACAATTAAGACATTAAGATTGCAGGAAAATATTTTTAGGAAATCACTAATTAGTGAGAAAATAGGAATTTAGGACCCGATTCAGTTATGAGATATTCCTCAAGCACCCTCTGAATTTTGCTCAGAGCATGTGAAAAAAATGAAAAATTCATAGTATTTCTTGTAGGCAAGACCAGTCATCTGCTTGTGTGTTTTTATGGAATACTGGGTATATTTATAGCATTTAGTAATGCCAGCAACACTCAATGTAAAGAGTAACAGATGAATGTATCGTGAAACAAGGCACTGGCAAGGCAGGTGGGAAATGATTTCCAAAATATTGCAGCAACCAGGCTGGGAGAAATCTAGGAAGATGGTAAACATAACAAACCTAGGTAGCCTCAAGCAAAGCCAGGGTTAAGGCCCAGGCTGAGCCCTGTGCATGTGTTCTGTGGAGGGGGAGAGCCAGGACTCCTGTGTGCCAGCCCCAGCAGAGGTGGCCTCCACGCCACTCCAGCCTCAGAGCATCCAAGGGCATGGGTGACAGTAAAATTGCAGTTGAGTTCAGAGACAAGAAAGGAGGGGAATGAAATTGTATTGGCTCAACTGCAAGAAACAAATCACAGGCTTCCCTAATCAGACAGATGATGCCTAACTAGGGCACAACGTGAACCACAAAGAAAGGTGGCAGATTTCACAAATTAGTCATGGCAAAAACGGTGAATTTCACAGCTTGAAGTGAATTCACGTTATAGGATGAAACAGCACAAAGTGATTAAGAGCTCTAACTGATAGGAGCAATAAGCATGTGAGACTTAGTCATCATACAGCAGCCAACATTTGTCTCTGGCTTCAGCTGAGCCACAGGAGCAACCCTTCAGCCTCCAGCTTTTGAAGCTGAGTGGGAGCTGGTGGGGACAATCACAAACAAGATCCCACCGATGTTTGCTGGAGTTTTCTGTTTCTGTGAGGTACAACCATGGCAGCTGGGAGATGTTCTGCAGGCACAGGCTCTGCTCCCAGTGCCACCACTGAAACCTTGGAGCTGTGGCAGCAGGACCAGCAGGAGCTCATCTTCACAGCATGACCCCATAGTGAAGAGCAGAGAGGGAAGACAGCTGAGAAAGGCTGGAACGAGAGGGGACACTGTTGCAGCACACTCCCTGCCATGCTGGGGCTGACCTTCCAGGTCTGACAGTGCCATTTTAGTGCCACTAGGTGTTGGCATGTGCCACCTCATAGTAACCACACGACAGTATGCATCCCTAATAGAAAACAACCATTAAACAGTCTATTCACATTTTCTGTTCTTTCAGGGGATCAAAACCAGTGTCACAAGCCTCTGTCACAGGTGGTGTTGCATGACTTTTGCTGGTAAAACATTTTAATAGCTGTGACAGCACACTTCCAAGGAAATGTCCGTTAACAGATACTGGAACGTTGCCCTACCACTTGTATCCCTGCTTAGATGAAGATAAAAATTCTGGAGAAAAATGTCACCATTATATCTTAATACTTTTGTTTCAATGTTCTATCATAGCTATTGAAAATCCATAGAGCAAAATGGAAGCAAAGTGAGCTAATACCAACCAGGACAAGGCCACTCTGGAGAATTCCTAATTGAAACTGTTGGCGGAGGCAGGCTGTGGCCAGGCTGGGGCAGGGCCGTGCCCGGGGGGTTAACACAGCCCGAGCTGGCAGGCGGAGCCGGGAGCCCTGCAGGGAGCAGAACCTGGCAGCTTCCAGCTGCTCACTGAGGCCGTTCCAGCGCCGTCGGGTCTGCTGAGCACAGCTGCGTTAGTGCTGTGCAGGGAGAGGGGAAGCTGCTGAAGTTGCCAGGACTGAAGCCATAGAGGAACGTAATGGGGCAGTGCCAGTTCCTTCAGATCCCACCTGGAACTTATGAGCCGTCCGCGGGGGGTAGCAGAGCACCTGCACCGCAGATTATCCAACACTCACCGTCTGTGTCGAGTCCAGCCGCACCTGCACTGCCCAGCCCACCTCCACTGCACGTCCACAGCTGCACTGCCCAGCCCACCTCCACTGCACGGCCACAGCTCCAATGCCCGGCCACAGCTCCACTGCACAGCCCCACCCCCACT
>NW_005054484.1:727676-743795 GCF_000277835.1 Geospiza fortis | reverse complement strand
GCCACAGCTCCACTGCCCAGCCCACCTCCACTGCACGGCCACAGCTCCACTGCACAGCCACAGCTCCACTGCCCAGCCCACCTCCAGTGCCCAGCCCACCTCCACTGCCCGGCCACAGCTCCACTGCCCAGCCCACCTCCAGTGCACAGCCACAGCTCCACTCCTCACCCAGCACGAGAGGATTTCCACTTGTACCATGAGAAAGACCCCAACAGGGATTGATCCCTCTTGAACAAAGTTTGAAAAGAATTATCATTTCTAAAGCATTTGAAAGGAATGTCCTTAGAGCCCTAGTAAGGAATTAGAAAGGACTTTTAAAAAGGCAGTCAGGGTGAGAGACCCTCTACTCCTGCACTGATTTTGGAACCTGGCAGGTTTTAAGAGATTTTTCAGTTACATTTTGCAAATCAATGCTAATTTGATGTACTGGAGCTCAGCACTGTGCCAATTCACTGTCAAACCAGTATTAACTAGGCATTTTTGGGGAATGCTTATATCTCAAGGTCCATTAAATATGCAAACCTGGCAATTATTTCACCACCCTTAAAATACTTAATTTGAAATGTGCATCAGAGCACCCATAAATGGTCTTTCAGTCTTCATCAGAATGAAGCCTCCCTCTCTTGCAAGTGCAAGTCAGAGTCCTGGGAGAGGGCGCTGGTGGCCGTGCTTGGCATGAACACAGGAGGCAGGAGGGGCCCGATGCTGCCTGCAGTGCTGCCACAGAAGCACAGCCACGTTAAGGTCTGCTAGGGCCTGATCTGCTGACTACCATTCATTCACACAGCAACCAACCAGGAGAAAGTCAGGAAATGTTAAGTCAATGGCCATCCTGGAGAGAGCGCTAATTACTCACCTTGGGAGAGGTGGCTCGATCAGCTGCATGAACTTTCCGAGTGCTTTTTGGACCTGAGTGCCTGTCATCTGACATCCACTTAAAGCTAGGAGCTAAGTAAAAGTTGCTTTATTTTTTAACAGTTGCTAATTTAGCCAAAGCTGTAAGAGATCCTGGTCTTTAAATCTGGGTTCCTTTAATGCCTGCACAGAAACAGTTGGAGAGAGGTTGGTTTCTCCTTCTATTCAGTGTTGTCCTCAAATACAGACCCAATCCTCTTCAGGGTTGGGAGAATCACAGCAGTAGTTAGCTGGTCACATGTGTATTAAGATGACTGACTTCAGGCACCTACGTTTGAATATGTGATATAATATGCCTTCATTTTTATGTCCTGAAATGGGGATACTACTTAGCTCAAAGAAGATCAATTAATTTTTGTGTTGCTTTTAAGTTCTTTAATGGAAGATGTTACATAAATTATTATTTAATATACTTTAACAGGTTTTTTTGCATGAGCTGCTTGATCTGCTTAGAGCATATAAATCAGTATGAGCTGCATTAGTAAAATAAGTTCAAAAATCCAAAGAGTACATCAGAAGTTAGACTAGTGCATACAAAGAGCTAAAAGCTAAGTTGCTCTTTCATTGGCAAAAAGCAGACAGATTGGGTTTTTTTGAGGACCTTTAGACTCCTCATTTCTCAGGAATCACAAAATCCATTTGTGAAAAGATCTGGGAAATAAAGAAAGAAATTGTACAAGTGACATCCTGGTCAGTAAAGCATGTGAGTCTGCAGGCGCACAGACAGGATGATGCCATGAATCTCCCCTTTGTGCTGCAGTTCAGAAGAGGAGTTATTTTCTTCATCTGAGCAGATGCCAAAGGCTCAGAGAAGGGCGAGCGGACAGAATGCAGCCCCTTTCTTGTAGCAGAAATGTATTTGCCTCTGAGAGAAGAGAGAAGAGAAAGGAGAGAGGAGAGAATCCCCTCCTAATCTGCAGTGATGAAAACCCCTTCATCTGGGGGTTATCACAGCACTGGGTGCAAGGCAGAGCATGACCAGCTATTATTTCATCCTTCCATGCCTCAGTCCAGAACTTATTCCATCCAACACAGATTTCCACATCCAGCAGTTCTAAGGAAAGTTCCTTCCCTGCCTCTCTAAGATATACAAACACTTACATGCTTTTTTCCATCTTTCCCAAAAGCAGATTTTATCACAGCAGATCCAAAAAACCTCCCTCTTCAACTACAGAAGCTAATTTATTACTTTTCTGGCTTTTCTTCTCAACTATTATTCAGATTCCATTGTTAGTTTTTCTTCCAATAATACAAAAGCCCTGTGACAATGTTTTAAAGAGTCACTTATAACTTACTAGCAAAATAATTCACATCTGCCTGTTAGTAATGGCTGTGTGATCCACCCAAGGAAGCTGCTGTCCAATAAATTACTGAACTGTCTGCCTTCACACAGTGCTCCCCAAACTCTCCAGCATCTCTTCCCTGCTTTCTATCACCTAACTTAGTGCCAAAACAAAGGGTGGCAGCTGTTTCAGCACTTAATGCCAGTATTCCTTTGCAGACTAGAGGGAGGGGATTTCCTTTCAAAATGCCACTCTCCCACTGAGACTGGCAGTAGTGTTATCTCACATCTTTAAATACCATTCATGGAGTTATTGGTGTGACAGCAAGGTGCAGAGATTTTATGACACAGAAAATTTACATGAACATTTTCTTTTTTTTTTCAACATTTAAAATCTAAAGTTACTTTTGAATCCTTGAATTAATTAATTAATCCTTTTCTCATAAACACTGTAATTGTTTAATGCTTTGGACTAGCACTGCCCATATTGTTTTGTGTATGCTGTCACTCCTGCAGGTCTCAGTGTCTCCCCACAGCATTAGATGTTGTATATGCTCCTAACACATGCAAATCTACAGCTCACATAAAGCTCTTCTGTTCTGTACCTTACACAGGAGGGCTACTGCACTGATAGCAGCCAGTACATAGTACCTATAAATAACAAATCATCACACCTGCCTGCACTGTGTTCTTCTGATACATTATTAACCTCTGGTGCAGCACTTTTACTTCAAAATACTAGAATCAACTTGTTATTCTACCTTTCGTTTACACTGGGAGAAACCTCAGCTCAGGATAATGTCAGGAGATTATCTGAGGTCTCTGTTATAGTAGCAGCATGTGTTGCTAGCACAGAAATTCATCTGGTTTTCATAAATATTTGATGGGGCTCTATCATCCTCATCATCATTTTGGGCTGGTTGGAAGAGGATCCCCCTGCAATTGCAGCCCATTCCTGAGTTGTGGTGGAAAGTCAGTCGGGGATATTTCAATCACAGAGTTCTTATAACAAATTCCATTCAAATGCTCTCTGAAAGGGAGTTAAGGTTTCATCCTGCTGCTTAGAGAATGATATGCTAAATGCAGCTTCCCATGGGCTTGGCTGCAGTCCAGCACTTTGTAATTTATAGTTCTCCTTCTGAGTTCTGGCTGTGACCTTGGGACTGCACAGGGAAGTTCTCCCACGTTTTGCTAAAGCACCATCCCAGAGCCCTCACCCCTTCCCAGGAGCACAGGGCAGGTGGGAGCAGCAGCACAGGGGAGTGCTCATTGCCTCTTTTGTACTATTAGGAGCACATCATGGAATGTTGTTCTTAAATGACAGAAATTATTAGGTAGCTTCAAAGCATGAAATTCATTCACAGAAGAGGTTTAAATTATATTAGCCAAAGGCGTTTTCTGCAGAGACAGCCACAAAACAGCTCTAATTTGAGATCTCCAAACAGCTGTTGTGCCCTATGTATTTATATTGAAAAAATAACTTGGAAGATTATGTTAACATGCAATTAAATTTAAAAAAAGTTTTAACATAAATACTGATCTTACTGATAGCATACAGGGGGTGCCTAAGAGGCTTTTCTGAGAAATGTGTGTGTCCATGGCCAGAGGAACTGACAACCCAGATGGTAACACATGCCACTTTTAACAGAAAAATTGTGTAATTGAGAGAAATTATTGCCCCTTGAAGATTACATTCATTATAGATTGTAACAGAGATATGTCTTCAGAATGACTGCAGTTCCCTTCAGTTAAAGAGCCATTCAGAAATATCAGTGTTTGAGCTCATGGACGTAGCTGCCATTGTTTTAGCAGAGTTAGTGAGGGAAAGCAATTTAGAGGAAGGTACAGCAGACCCGTGCAGCTCTTCTGTTTCTTTATTCTTTCCAGATTTTTCAAGGACATATCTTCTGAAAGTATTTGTTTGTACTTACCTATTTGAATTCCTTAGGATAGGGAAAAATTTTAAAATAAAAAAAGATGACTTTTAAAATAATTATTTTTTAAATTTTTAAAATGATGAGAGAAGTTTCTTAGACATTTTATTTCACCAGTTGGTATGGGTTTTCTGCAAAACAAGTGATATGGGTTTAGCTTTGAAACATAAGAAAAACAACTCTTCATTTTTTTCATTTGGTCTTCAAGGTATTGCACCTGACATTTTTTGTGACTGGCACTTACCATAAATGAACCTTCTCTGTAACCCAGTTGTATCCCAGTTGTATCTCTTTTGAAGTGCTTCTTCTATTACCTGATGTGAAGACATAGAGAATAATTATGTTAAGTAGCTCTTTGTAAACAATAAACCAGCAAACCCAAGAAACTCCCTTTGCTAGGTGCTCATCACCAAGACACCACTGGAAAAACACTCATCAGCTCCCTGGACCAGTCTAAAAATGGTGGCTCTCCATTGGAGAACTTCAACAGAAATATGTTTGGCTTTTTTCTTCACTTGTGACCCAGCTCCAGTGCCGTGATTACACCTGTGGGCAGTGCTCAGAGGTGATGAGGTGTGTGGGAAGGCCCCAAGGCAGTGGTGCTGTGTGTGCAGAGACCTTTGCAGCGGCGCCCTGACGGGAAAGGACAACCGGCTGTATTTATGGCAGGTTTCTGTGCTAAAGGTTTCTGTGCTCTACACTGAGTATTTATTCTGGCAGTAGCTCTAATTGTGCTGTAAACCACCCTGGGTGCTGGTTGCTGTGTGCCCAGGAGTTTGACTAGAAGCCAGCCAACAGTGAGCTCTGTGATAATGGTGCATCATTTCGCCACAGGAGCCCCATGCCCGTGGGTAGCAACAGCCTTCCTGCTTCCTCCCACGCTCTCTGAGCAACCAAATCCCATCTCCAGGGTGTCTCCTGGGCTATAAACTGCTGTTGTTTATTATTAGCACACCGTGAAGCGTGAGGCAGGTGTTAGAGATACCTTTCTCTCACATTTTAGAGAATTAATATCAGCCTGTCTCCAAGCCAGCTGATCCCATTCCCATGCATTTCTAGGGCACAGAAGCAGTGGGGAGAGCTTGTGCAGAGGGGATCCACCACCAGAGCTCATAATTTCCTCCAGGAAATGTCTTCCCTTTGCAAAGTCCTGCTCAGCCCTGAGGATCTTCTCATTCTTTCAGTGGAACCCAGTCAGTGTTGGCTTTTGCAGCGCTCTGAGCAGAGGCAGTGGTTTCTTCAGCTTTTCAGTGTTGCAGAGTTTTTTGTATGATCATTGGCATTATTCATGCACACCTCCAGCTCCTCATCCTTAAGTGACTTTGAGACTTCCTTCTATAATCCATCATATCAGCAGCCCTCTTGGCTGGCCTTGCCTTAGTAACAACTGCTTCTTCTCCCAGCAGTTCTCCTGACACCTCTTGTCAGCAGGACAAAAAGCTGAGCTCAGTAAGAGGGGACTGTGTGGAATTAATCCACATTGGGATGGGAAGGGAGGGTGCATGATGGATAAAGGAGATATGTGAGAGAGCATCAGAGGAAGCAGCTGGGCTCATTCACAGAAGCAGCTCTGCCCTGTAATTCCATGTATCACTGTGTGCCATTACCTGGAGCAGAGCCTGTGAGACCAAGAAATACTCATTGCATTCGAGCTGGCTCCTGTGTGTCTGATCAAAGCCCCTCTGCTTTTTCCAGCCATAGACCATCATCTCACTGGCTGCACAAGCCTGGCAGCTATGCCACACTGGGACCTTCCCTGCTTGGCTGTTCAACTGCCCTGTTACTTTCTTTTCTCAGGGCTTCTTTTCCCCTCTAATATCTCACCTAAACTTTTTTCTTTCTTAGCTTCAGGCCATTGCTCCCTGGCCTACAATTTTCCGAGACTGTGAATAACTTCCTTCATTTCTGTTGTTCCTTTGATATTAGACTGTGGTCATGTTCACCCTGAGCCATCTCTTTCATTGGACTCTGAATTTGGCTTTCTCAGCCTTACCACATGTTATGTTCTCTAATCTACATGCCATTGTCCTCCTTTGTTTTCATCTTCTTTTGAAGTTTGGTTGCCAGAAATACAGAGCATCATGCTTTTAGATGGCTGATATTTGTACTGACTTACATGCACTTCCCACAGTTAGCTGTATTTTCTTACCCAGAAGGGTTATTTTTGTTTATGTTGGTTTACTTTATGAAATTATCTCTCTCCTCTCCAAATTTAATTTTGCAAATGAAAATATATGAAATAACTCTCCATTTCGCTGCCAAGGTACCAACAGAAAGCAGTAAGACTAAAGAAGGCAACTGGTTTTAAAGGCTCCTAAGTTCAGTTTTTGTTAGCTGCAAAAGCTTTGTGGGAATTCAGTGCAGTTTCTGCAGAGGTAACGGAGGCAGGACTGTCCTCAGGGTTATCCCTGTGTCATTTTGGAAAGTGCTATCAGCTACTTTTCCCCAGACATTCAGTTTCTCCAGTAACATAATTTCCTGTGATTTATCACCAAAATATGAATTTGTGTCCTATGGGAAGTTCTAAGTTTGGAGTTTTAAGATTAAAAAAATCTCAGTTTTAAAACTTGTCACGAAATACAAAATTCTTGGGAAGGAAATTCAGTTTGCTGAAAGCAGAAATGCTCCACCTAGATTATTTTGATCTAGCCTGGGTACTGTGATTTGGCTGTACTGATGAACCTGCCCTTGTCTCAGCTCAGCATCCCACAGGAGCTGCCAGTCCCAGCCCACCCTGCCCTGAGCTCTTTCTAGTAGACCCCAGGGCTCAGCCAGCTTCCACCACCCAGCACTGCCTCTCTTGCCTTGTTGCTTTCCAAAGATAACAAATCTACATCTTTTTTTACACAAATATAAAATGCAAAAAGCCTCAGGAAAAGGTTGTGTCCCATCATGGAAAAGGAGTGAGATCTTCGTATGGTGAAAGAATTGCAGTTCCCAGAGCAACAAGGAGGTTGAGAAGGGAGAAATTTGAACCTAAATTTGTAAAATGAAGCCATATTAAGATTTGTAACAATGTCAAAGATCTGAAAGATGGAAACAGCCTCCCTGTAGCACGCTGGGCTCTGTGGACCTGTTTGGGATTGGATTTCTGCACATGTGCCATTCCCTGGCACGGATGGTGTCCCTCATCAAACACAAGAACCCAGCGAGCAGCACTGCTTTCCCACCCTCTGCCTTGGGCTCCCACAACACTTGTAACCAGTCCCTTGGTTTGTTTACTCCTTTATTCTGTGAAACCACTGGCTCTTCTTGTCCTGGGCTTGTAATGGGTTTGTGATTAGGGTCTCAGTTCTGAAAAATCATGAGAGAAAGAATACCTGTAATAATATTGTTTTTAGAATAACTAACCTACAGTTCTACATTGAATGATTGAAAAAAAACCCTCCAATAACTATTAATAGCAATGCACATGAGGACAGGACAAACTTTCTAAAATATCTCCTATCTTTGTACTCTATAAATATTTATTTGTAGCAATAGTGCCGATTTCACTGGCACTTCACCTCACTCTGTGTCAGCAGAGCCATGACAGCTTCACAGGACAATACCAAGTGAAAAGCAAGATCTGCAGAGCCCCTTCCAGCCAGAAGAACTGGCCTCTGAATAGTTTTTCTTTTCAGTAGTTGAACCAAAATCAGTAAGGAGAAGAATTGCTTCAGTTGTCCAAAAGACAACTTGAGTGTTTCGTTTTTATCACTGAAACAGAAATCTTCAAAATTAAAACTTATTTACAATACAAAAATTACTTTTTTCTTATAAGTGTCAAAACAAAACATTTGGATTTTTTAAAGCTCAGAATAAAGTTTCTCATGTTTAATTAGCTGCTACCCTAATTAAAAAAAAATCAAAACCCAACAAATAGTTCATAAAATACTTAATAAATGAAAGAGCCCAGCAAGCCTCAGCAAAAACTACAATGAAGTAATTGCCTTTTAGAGGATCAGTGTTTTTAATGGGTACTGAAATGCACTTTGGAAAGTGGCTGTTGCATCTGTCTTTTAGTTAATTATTAAATTCAAAATATTTGAAATATGTGTTGTAAGATTACTTTATTTTAATTTTCCTGGCAGAGACATTGAAGTTCCTGGGTGATACTGCACCGAACTGTCCTCTTTAATGACATTTTCTTTTTAATAATCATTGATCCACACAAATTTGTGTGGATTGTCAGTTCCTAAATAGGAGCTCATCACTTACATTGCTTGTGAGAGCTCTGTCAAGGGCTGAGCATGGCACAGAGGATCTCCTGCTATGCATGTTTGCCATATAATCACTTGATAGGTGGATGTTATTTGGATTTTAATATTTTGTGACTTCTCTAAATAGCACAGTGTACCAAAATACCATGTCTTTTGTGTGCTGACATGTCTGCTGACAATATTCCAAAAAGGAAGGTAAAGTCCTGTGGTGAATCATAAGCAAAATAAACTTATGATTATTATGATTTGGAAAGGTGTATTTCCTGTCTGTCCCCAAGAACAAGAGCCTCTCATCTCTTTCTCCACCCTGTTTGGGCCAAAATATCACCTTTTTCTTAGTTGATTGTTTAAAAGGTTGACCATCCCAACCCAGCTGTTGATGCAATAGGAACACAAAGGTCTTTGCCATCCTTCAGCACATGACAGGGATGGCTTATCCTGTCTGGGCCCTCAGCATGAGCCCTGGCCCAGGGAACAGGCTGTGCTCTGTGCTGAAGGGGCAAGAGGACAAGGCAGGGTGACAGAGGGCAGGGAGAGGCTGAGCAGCCTCTCACATAGTCCACGGTGAGACACCAATCCATTTTGCATCGCCTGACCTCCTGTCTCTGACATTGCTCTCAGCATATCCCTCCCCAGCCCCCACACTGACTGCAAAATACACTAAATAAAATCAGGCAGACAGCAGCCTAGGCAAGAAAAGAGGGATCTGGGCTGTCCAGAGGCCTTGGTGAGGCAACAGATGTAAGGCAAAGGGGTAAAAGGGTGCAAGAGGAAGGTATAAATTCAAGACCTAGAGCTGAGACTCAAATATAGGAGTAAGAAGCCAGATGAGCTGAAAAGGGAGCTGGCAACCATGCTCCAAGGGATTCACGGAGAACAGAAGGCTGCCTGGCTGTTAAAGTGTCCTTTCAAGGACACCAAGGAGGATGGGAACAGTTCACAGCAATTCCCAGTGGCAGAGACAGGATGAGTCTCCCACAGGCTGGACCTTGAATCAAAGTGTGGCAAAGCCTTGCTTTTCCCTCTCACTGCTCTAGGTCTTGTCCTAGAGTCACCTTGAATGTTATGAAAGCAAACACCTTCTGGAAACGAAATTGTAACTTGTGGTATAAGAGCACATAGGAAGCCCTAAAATCCAGGGACATTACAAAATCTTGTTTTAGTGGGTCTGGTCCTAAGGAGCAACTGTGGCTTCCAGCTGTTGTACAGAGTCTTGAGAGGCATCATCCTTTTATTTTTAAAAGAAAAGACATCAACACTTTTGTGACTTCTTCCCTTTTATAGGGGGAAGAGATGGGGAAAGCCTCCCTGTCCTTTCTCAGAGAATCCCCTGGATTAGGGAAAGGGGAGTCCTTTAGGACCCTCCTAGGTACCACCACTACACTTACTCTTTTCGAGTGATTTCCAGCAATTCTCACAGATTAGTGCCCCCTCAGGACAGTTCTGCTCACAGACACATAATGCTCTGCTTTCCCCTTCCCTCAGCATCTCCCCTGCCATGGTATCCTCGGGAAGGAGAAAGGTTTACAGTTCTCCCCCCCTTTTTATCTTGTAAGCTGTACTCATTCTCTGCTGCTACACAAGCAATAAACCAGGCACCCAAGCAGGGATTGTTGTAGCAATATTCCATTTCTCTGTCAGACTTTAGGTCAGGTGATAATTTTGGATGAGGTATTGTCTGCAAAGACAATGAATGCAAGAAGCCATCCTTATCCCAGCAAGGGATAAACTAGATGATCCAAGTGATTTTCTCTGTCACTATCCATGTTTCTACTATGGAATAAACTGCTGGACAAGGAGAAGGATTTATTGCTTGGACTGCAGTGATGGATGCTTCCAAAACAGCTCAACTCAGGTTATCTCCTCATAAGGGCAGTGTGTGTCCAGCAAAAAAAGGATATTTTGCTGCTGTGCAGAGACAACCTGGAGAGCACAGCATATTCCCCCTGAAGGGTGTCACAAAGAAAAGATTCTTGGTGTGGATGGCTCAGGTCTTGAATATCAGCTGGAACTTGAGGCCAATTTTGGCTTTGTTTTCATCCTTTCTGGGATATATTTCATTCTAGAATGAATTCTTAGGACTTGTGTTCTAAGAAAGCTCTAGGAATACTGAAGTAGGAGGAGAGTTCTGGGGAAATGCATGGATTACAGCTTTTCCCTTGAAGCCTGAACTACATTCACAGCCTGTCCATGACCAACCTCAAAACAAGAAGAAATTTGCAGTCCTGATGCCAGCAGAAAACTCCTCCATGAAGCAGTCTGTTTTTAAGATCTTATTCATTATACAGTGAAGGTCTCACAGGTCAGTCTGGTTTTTTACTTTTTAAATGAGAATGCCATAGTTCAGCTCATAACAGGAGTGAGGTACCAGCCCTCAGCCTAGTACATTGTTTTTCCAGGCAACTGAAGAAAAAACCCTTTAGTGGGTTCAACAAAGGGAACCAAAGATAATTGTTTATAGTATACAGACATGAAGGTGACTTGTGGATGTTTATACTTCCCAGACTGACAATGTTATTCAAGGGAACAGGATGTTTTGAGCCTACAGTATCCTATTTTTTTTCTGTAAAATAAAACTCCATAGTATCATAGGGTCAATAGTTTTCTTCTGCTGTTAGCCCCTAAACTCTATTAAGACATTCTTGAATATTCTTCCCCTGCCTATTTTCCATTTTTCTTTTTTTTGTGTTGTTTGTTTGCTTGTTGTTTGTTTTGCTTACCAGATATAGAAATGCTTCTCTTAAAACATTGCAGTCAGTGAGTGTCTGTAGCTCACACTGGATAAAGTTGTCATTATGATTTAGGATTTCGTTGATTGTGCTTTATTATTTTTATATTTTGCAAGAGGTTTTTAACTTTCCTTTTGTGTGTTCATGGAATTGTTTAAAGTGAAGGGGCTTTGCCATACTGAAAGGATATTGAGGAGAGCCTGTTGTTATTACCATGCAAGCCAGACAGTCTGAACAGTCTTAGTCAGATGTAAATCCACAATTATAAATCACCATGTGAAGGGGAATAGCAATCACTGCATTTTGATCTATCACCACAATACTTTTCATATAAATATACTGACCAGAATAGGAAATTTAAGTGTATTTTCTGTGTCTTTATGCAGTAAACATCTCTTTGAAGCACCATTTGTGCTAGACATCAAGAGTATCTCTGAATTAGAACAGCTCACAAAGAAGAGCTGGTGCAAGCCTTATGCACTGCAGGGGTATTAAAAAAAACACCACAACAAAACCTGCTGGGTGGCAGAACTGTGTAGACCAGTAAAAATTCTACAAACTGGGGTGTGTATTGTGTAATTGTGTAGTTGTGTAAATATAATGCTTAAATAGTTCCCTCTGCTTCAAAGAGAAGGGCTGTCCTGGGAGCTATGGGGCAATCAGAGGTTAGTTCTTACTTTGCCATGGACTTGTGTGGTATTTTCTGCCAGTCATTTAATTTCATTGTGCCCAAGTTTCTTCATGTGTAAAATAAATCCTTCAAATACAATTGGATCAGCTTCATACAGCAAATTACATCTGATGCTGAATCATGTCTTTTATCTCTCTATCTGCCTGCTTATTTTTATTGTGAGCTCCTCAGGGCAAAGACTATCATTTGAAGTCTCATATATAATAAAAGTGTCTTTAGCACCACAGATCCCATTCTCGGGGACTGGAAGCTTAGGGTAATAAAAATAAACAAATGTGATCAGCCACGGGAATTAAAATAAAGTATCCAAACCAAAGAAAATCTATACTTATGACCTTCTCTCATGAATATACTGGCCTCCAGAACAGATACACTCACTGCTCAGTTGCATCCCTGGGCAGATGTAAAACACTTCATTGTTTGGCCAATTGGATGTGTTAAGAAAAGCTTTCTTGCCACAGCAGAGCCACGTAAGAATAAAACAAAAGACCATAGTCTAGGAAATGGGGTAGTTCATGTTTCAATGACCTTAACAAGGGCTTGGAAAGGAACATTAATATTCCTGAACCTATCTTTTCATTTGTAGGAGCAGGTTGGCTAGTCTAAACATATCTGAGATGGAGAAAAATAGGGGGGGGAAAAAGGATTTTTCTCGTGACACAGACACTGGAAAAGAGAGCTGAGAACACAAACAGAGCCAGGGCTACCAGCCAGGCTTTGTGGCATGCTCACATAGCAAAGAAAGACTTATTTTAAAAGTTCTATTTCTTAGAAGGCAGAAGATAAAATTTTATTCTTACTGAAAATGTCATCTCCTGATACAGAATAGAGATACAACCTGAATGGGAACATGACAGGGATTTGGTCTGCTGAGCAGTTTCAGAGGATGTTTACCATACTTCATCTGGTCAAAAAACTGAAGAATTGCAAAGATGGAAATATTTTCTTTTTTTAATGCCTATTTTTGCTAGATTTGAACATTATTTGCAAATAAATACAGAGGAGATAATGGGCTTATTAGGCTGTAGAAACATGCTTGAGGATGGTGGGAGGAGCTGAGGGGTCACTGAGGTCAGTCCCTGCAGGTTAAGCAGGAGCCCTTTGCTCAGACAAAGCTCAGTGTCTCCCATTTGAGTTGGCTGCAAGTGCAGAGCCCAAGGTTGTGTCCTAATGATAAGCTCCTGGTATACTGCTCATTATTTTTCGTACATATTAAGCTCATTTTGCTCCCAGAAGAGGTCTCTGGGGTCAGCAGACACCGATGCCTGTTCTTTGGCATTAACGCGGCTGCGGTGGCGGCTCAGCAATTCCGTTTGCTGGGCCCACATTTTAAAGAACATTATTTTCTTCCAGAAAAACATTTCAGTTCTTGCAATCAGTGCTTGTTTCTGTAAATTAAGGAATGAATTGTGCCAAATTGTTCTCCTCTTCTTCTCTCTTCTAGGGTTATTTGCAATGTAGCTTATGCTACTGTCAGTACATCTACTCCGTGCTTTACAGGAAAATGAAATCATTACACACAACACAAATTGCCAGACCTCTTTCATAATCACACACTCCTAATTGGCATGGAAGCACCAAGATCCCTGTAATACATGCAGTAAAATGTCTCTGACTCATTTTTTTTTTCCCAGGTTGAAAGGTCAATGAGAGTATTTTTCTTTAATTTGACAGGCACACAAGAAATAATGCAAGACTCATTTATGGTCAGGTAATGCACAAAGAAATCTATAAATCAAGCTAAGGGGAATATTAGATCATGCTCATATCTGAACCCATCTGGCTTAGTTCACAAAAGAATCAATATGAGGCAGAGAGCTCAGTATTACTTGTGATTTATGCTCTTGCATCTAAGGGGAGAAACATTTGCAATTTTTAAGTCTCTTCATCTGAAACAAAAGGTGAAAAAGAAACTACGGTTGGCTATTCCAACACATGCAATAGGTAAGTGATACGGTGACAGATTACAGCTGCAGGGGGAAGGGATGCTTCATTCTGCTTAATGACTCAGCACATTGTTTTAGTATTTTTATCTTCACATCCCTCCCCCCACAAAATTATCAGTACAGAGGTATTAAGAAATAAAATTGGCTACATTTCCACAAGTTTGATATTTGTAAATGAATTGCCATTCATAGTTCACGGGCTCAGTACTGTTAGAAAATACAATATATTGTAAGATACAGTTTTCTTCACTGTCTTCTTTCAAATATTACTTTCACTAGTAAACCCCTAAACACCTAAAAACGTGGTATGGCTAAATATTAATCCTGCCCCATACCATTGTATACACATAAGCTTTTGATCCTTTTGTGAACACCCAGGATTGACATGAAAGATTTCTACTTCTCTCCTACATCTCTCAACTAAATAAAATCTCCAGTTGGCCTTGAGTTGAGCCTCCCCAAGAGGCAGGAGGAGGAGGAGGAGTGTCAGACAGCATTGCTGAATGCTGCACCAGGGCAGGGGTGGGAGGCACAGGCAGAGCAGAGATCTCACAAAGCAATTAGGGTATGAAAAACACACTGCAGTGATGGGTGCCATAAAAGTGTCAGGGGAACTGGGGCAAGTAAAACATCCATTTCAGCTCCAGTGATTTGTTTTACATACAGTGCTAATATCCTTCATACAAATACCAAATGCGGTTTAATTTAAATCTTGGAAGCCATTTAGGCTAAAGTGAGAGCCTGACATATTTTTCTCCCAGCTAATGTGTACAAGAATCAATAAGTTTCCCAGTATAATTTGATGAATTATTACATCAGACAGTATTGATCCAGTCAAAGAAGAAGGAGGTCAAAATAATGAAAATCAGTTGGTTGTCATTAGAAATGCTTGGGATATTCATTTGGAAAAGGTTGATAACTAAAATGGTCTATGGACTTTACACTTATTGATTTAATAAATAGAATAAGCCTTGCTGATCCAAAACAAGGTTACTTGTATAGGTGTTTCAGGGGGTTGTGTTGCAGAAAGCCAGTCTATATGTCTTCTGTATGTGTTTAAATTTTATTTTAGTTCAGCACACTGAAAGCATTCATTTTAAACATCTGTTCCTTTCAGCCACAATTTTCTACTGCACTTTGCTGCTGAGAACCCTTACACTTCATTCTGGTAGTAGGCTTAGTACTCTTTCAAGTATTTAGTTTAAAGTTTTTAATATGTTTGGGTGATTATTAGTAACAAATGCATTCATTAATTTACACACACTTTATAAACGCTGGGAAGGATTCAAGAGCCTCCACACAAGAGGCAATTGTGTTGGGGCTGTTATTGACTCCTGCTTGGATAAGTCCTTCCAGCAGAGAATTATACAGTGTTGCACATTTCAGTCCAAAAGACTAAAAAATGTTACAAGAACATGACTGGCAGTTAGCAGAGCTCATCCTCTATGCAAACCCAGGGCACACAGGGAATATTTCTGTGTCTGCTCTGGGGTGCCCTGACCCTCAGGGCAGCACTGACTCTGACCCTCACTCATGGAGAAAGTTTCCCAGACTTCAAGATAGACTGGAACCCACAAAAGTGTGAAATAGATTATAGAGAGCAGTGTAAGTGTATCACTTGGTGAGAAATTGAGGTTTGGGATTTTTAGTGTGTTGTGGATGGAAGCAAGATGGAGGGCACAGGGTGCTGTCCTGGGTTTCTTCTTCGTGCTTCCTCTTCCTCCTTCTCCATGGGTTTGGGTGGCATTTTGTAATTGGGCAGAAAAGTCCCCATTGCAGCTCTGTGGGATCAGTTATTGGGTTAAAAGGGAAAATAATCCAGGTGTCAGTTCTTAATTGGATAGTTTAGTCTGAAAAGACCTCGGAACAAGAGATTGTTGGCCATTTTGTGCCTTCTAATGAAAAGCTGCCAAACTCACAGTAGTGAGACTGTTTTACTGATAAGAAATAATGAACACCTGAGTCTGAACATGAACTACCTCAAGTGCCTTCAATCCAGACCCAGAGAACCCAACACCTGTTACTGCCACAATCCTCCATGGCAGGAAGGGCCAGCCCTGGAGGCACTGGCTGCCCATGGCCTGGCACTGCAGAGCCCTCAGCACCGCACCAGCCGGGAGCTGAGCCTGCCCTATCTCTCCACACACCAGAGAGAGACAAAAGGAGCTGGAATGGGATTGATGTGGGCAGCACACAGGCAGGATACAATATCCACAGCTTTCCCTCCCCTTGTCTTCCTACCACTGGAGTCTCCTACTTTGGGCATCCCCTAATCTTGGTTTGTTCCCTCACTAGCTTTACTGTCCTGTTCACTATTCCCCTACCTGGGGTTTACTTTCCTTTTTTGCAATCTCAGCCTTCCACTTCCGTGCTTTTGCTATTACCATGCTGGGCAGCTGCCCGTGCAGCCGACACCGCGG
>NW_005054484.1:722603-727628 GCF_000277835.1 Geospiza fortis | reverse complement strand
CTCGCCGGGCCCGGCCCTCCCTCACGCCCTCAGCAGCCTCGGCCGCGCCCTGCCCGGCCCGAGGGCTCGGCAGCGAGCCCACCATGGCTCGACACGAGCTGCAGCAAACACCAGGGATCAGCTCACCCCACCCCTTGCAAGGGCTCTGAACGCTCTCAGTAACAGCAATACCCACCAGCTGCTAGGAGGGAAGCAGTGGACCTGAATGTATTTCACCTGCTCTCTCTCAGGCGGCATTTTGCTGGTGCCATCGGAGCAGGCCGGAGCACTGCCTCTGGGAAGGGCAATTTAACTGAGCACACAATACAAGTATTATTGCTAGAGCCCTGAATTGCAGAAGAGAGTCAGAGCTCTGCTACATCTCTGGGAGTTTGGGGTTGGTCACATCCCATCTGCTTCAAATGTCCTTCTAGCACAGGAAATGTGTATGTGCAGATATGGCTCATTGAAAGTTAAATTTTTTTACTCTGTCTTCTTTCCTCACTTGGAATTATTCCAGAATTTCTCTTGAGCATGAGAAACTAAATATGCTTTCCTTAAGGTCTTTAGGAATCCCTTGCTCTGGTTCTGGTGTAATAAATACCAGCTGACATTTGAGTTGACAGTAGTTACAAAGCCTGGGCCACACAGGACAGCAGTATAGTGTGAAAAATTAAAACATCCGTAGGTGCTGCTTATTTGCTGCAAGTAGAAGGCGATCCTGAAAAAGAATTCTATATTTCATCCCAATCATCCTTCAGCACGGCCAATGCCTAAAGATATGTGTGTTTTCCCTTGCCAGCAGCACATCTAGCAGGCACAGAGCTGCGTAGGAGTTAAATAACCAGGGTGACAAAAGTCACCTCCCAGACAGGTAGAAAATGATACGAGCTCTATGGCACATGACTGGATTGATCATACCTCCTCTGCACTAATTTGAAGGTACAATAGCAGGGCACAGAAAGTTGTACTGGCTAACTCAGTGTAACAGGATCACAGCCTCTCTACTGAGCTATAGTTATGAATCTTCTTTAGACAGCACAATGCAACTTTTCCTTCTGGACATGATCTATTATTTTTGTCACCTGCTCTATAAGAAGACTCCCAGACCATCATTATCCCAGGCCAACTTTATCGGTTATTTTGCCTGCCCAAATTGGTTCATCCTAGAACTCACCAGAATGAGCAGCATTAGAATGAGAAGAGGTGGCTGGGGTGAAATGGAAGAGAAACACTAATTTCCAGTTCCTGTACATGCTGCAAGATGAAGCAGAGTGTTCTGAGTTACAGCAATGGACATGGCAAACTTTCTGGTCTTTTCTAAACAGCCCAAATTTCA
Organism: Geospiza fortis; assembly: GCF_000277835.1. Classification (NCBI taxonomy): domain Eukaryota; kingdom Metazoa; phylum Chordata; class Aves; order Passeriformes; family Thraupidae; genus Geospiza; species Geospiza fortis. The sequence goes on along the minus strand of NW_005054484.1, from coordinate 726,310 downwards.
CTGAGCTGAGGCCAGGCTGTAAAGTATAATACAGAGAGTGCTTTAAGTGCCATTGCTAAACATTTTCTTTGCTTTCCAGGCAGTGATTTCAGCTCGGGACATTTACATGCAGTAGTGGTTTAGGATTAGATTAAGAAGTACTTCATGCTTAGGATTACACCCAAATTCAGGGAAGTTCAGATCCCTGCGGAGCAGTCATAGCCTAAAGCAGAAAGGCAGCTGTCCTGTGCGTGGTGAGGTGTTGAGCACTGGGCTCTTAACAAAGCACCAGAGAGTCATTTGGTGTCCCTCACCTGAAAAGAGTTATGATTTCCCCAGTGAGGAGCCTGGTATTTGTACTGCAGTCGGGTCATGATGTTTGTGTCTCTGTTAAAATGGCACATTATTTCCAATGCTGGTAACTTTCTGGCCACAGAAGCTAAAGTAGTATTTCTTGTTCATACTTTATATGGTTTTTTTTCCTGCAAAGCTTCACTTCTTTATTGTTTCTTATTTAGAAGTTCTGAGTTATGTAAAAAAAATCTGTGTCTTTTGCCTTTCCAGGGGCAGGAGCTAAGTTAATGTAGAGCAGTGCCAAGGAGCAAACGGGGTTAGAGCATGTTTTAAATTGCCATTTTCCTGCTTGTAATGTATTCTTCCTATCCCTAGCATTCCTCTGCAGAGATATTTATAAAAATAGGTGTTCCATGCACTGTATATCACAGGTTTATTTAGGATTGTTGTTGAAGATTTACACTGCTCAAAAGAGCAGTCATAGCAGATAATTCCATTTGCAAGCTTCAACAAAGTGTTCTGGGGAAAGTGCTGTTATCACCGTGAAGAATTTTAATGACGGCAGGGTTTACAGACAACTTCTTTGGCAAACAAGGCTGCAGCAAGATAACTCAGCAAGTTCCTTTGCCAGAGGTGGTTTTGTGTTTTTGCTGCTGCCTGTTAAATATACCTTACCTCCACCTCCAGAAGTTTCAGCACCATATCTGCCCTGCCGTGCTAATCTTCCTAAACATAAAACACCTCTCAGGATCTCACCTAAAAGGGTTGCTGGGCACCTCACAGACCGGCCACTGCTTCTTCTGTTGTAAAAGTTCTTATTAAATAAATGTCTTTTGGCTTTGCCATTACAATAAGGACAATGATAATTTTACTAATAACCTGATATGATTCAATGTGCTCTCTGGAGGAGCTGGGTTAAGATTCTTCTTACTTTCTGGAAATTCCTCATTAATTCACATCTTGCTGACCACAAGTTTCAGTATTGAACTAAATTAATACTGTGTTTTAGTAATCCATTAACAACTGTTGGAGGGAGTGAGGAAAAGAGGAGTTTACAAGTTGGCAAGACCCTTCACCTCAAAGTCCTCACTGACCAGAGATCCTCCCTACACATTTACACCTTCAGGGACATGCCAGAGGGATGACCATGATATTCTTGCTACATATTGCATGTAATACATAATTATTATGTGTCATATATTGCAGATAATATGTAATGATAATACAGTGCTATTTACTGCAGTTACCCAGCTTAGATTCCCTTCCCTACAGACAAACTGCTTTTCTGTGTCACAGCCTTGGTAGCCCCTGAGAAGCCTCTGCCTTGGCCACCTCAGGCTCCCAGTGCTGCAGGCCATGCCACTGCTGAAAGGGGAGCAGGGACTCAGTGTCTGTGGCCTTCCTTTCACAACTGTTCACTGGTTCCTGGAAAAGGGAATTTTTGCTGCTCCTTCTCGTATTGTTGCTTTTCAGCAAAACCATTGGATTTTGGTGTTGTCAGTCTGGCATCCCCTCATTAGTACTGGAAAAGTTCATCAGTGTGATTCTATGTATATTGCACTGGAAACCTTGCAAGATGCCACGGAACTCCCCTGTGATTTGTTTCCTTTCTCTCATTGCTTTTATGTTGTCGGCTAGAACAAAAGGAGTTTCAGTTAATTATCTGTGTATTTGCTGAAACCACTAACCTACATCCTAGCACAAAACAGTAGCTTGACTGAAGTTCTTGGCAGATTTAAACACCTTCTGGTCGTAAGTTTAAAAAAAAATCTATTCCCATTTTCCAATTTGCATATTCAAATTTTCCTATACAAAAATAAACATTCTACTTTTTTCACTATTCTCCTGTGCCTAAGGAAAAGGAGGATGATTCAGTAGCTGGAAAACTAACCTGATGCATGGAAGGTCCAAACTCATCTTCATTTTGTCCACAGATTTCCCACTTCTGTAGGCAAGTTCTTCAGTTTCCTCTGTAAAAGGCTGCAACAGCATTGTTTTCACAACGACAGATTGTGAAAAATCTCAGCTATTACAGTGACAGGAACGGTGCAGGTGATGAAATAGATAAACTGTACTGTAAGAACAAAACATGGAGGCATTTAATCTGGTTTAGTGCTTTGAAAATACATGTATCTCCATGAATATGACTTTCTTTCAGTGCCATTCTGTTTTGATGCACTGTTCCTTTGTTGAATCCATTTCCTCAGTTCACTTCACTACCCAAAATATAGTGAGAAGACAGCCCAAAGACACTATGCCAATGTCATGCAGCACGCAGGATGAGATGGCTCCAAGTATTAACTTCTTGAGTTGAACCACCACCAAACAGCAAATCATAGCCCTAGAGTTTCAGGAGTCATTTCTTTTGCACAGTAGCACATGACATAGCTGGAACTCAATTAATGTTTCCACTGAATTTTCATAGATCTGTGCCCTTGCATGCAGTATCAGACAGATCACGTGCAAAGTCACAGCCCCCTCACTGATGGATACAAACTGAATGTCACCATCTATGCACCCACCATGTTGTCCTCACCCTTGATGGCAATTAAATGTGATTTTTTTCTCCTCTTGGGGAAAAATTAAACAGCTGCAAGATGTGGAGATTTTATCACGTGTGTGGAGTGAGAGGGTTCAGATGTCTCTCTTCTGGCAGATAATTGCTTAGTTTAATTAGGAGGTTTTGTAGTGTTTTTAACCATTGCTTCTGTATCTTGTTTAATTATTTGCATATGGCATCATCAAGTTAAAAAGAGTGTACACATTCAGAACTTCTACTCAGTCTTGTGTTAGACATTAATGAAAAGAAGCTGAGGGTAGGTTTCTCACTAATGATGATGGAAAATTAGTTTCAAAACCCTAGAGGTGTCTTGCAAGATACACCAATGATATATAAAGGTCCAAGGAGAGAAATTCAGCACAAAATATTGCCTAGGCTCTTTTGCACTGTTTCTCCAAGAGATCCTTTTCCCATTTAATTTGTAGTTATGAGGGAGGATGGCAAAGAGTAAACCCAGAAGGTTCTCAGAGATTGCAAGCCTGCAGTACTCCAGCAAGTAAGTGAGGCTGATAAACAGCGCAGGCGAGACAGCGAATGCCAGCATGGCATATCCAGTAAAGGTTACACGCCTGGAGACCTGCAGCAGCACACAGACTCATGGCTTGTTTTAAGTCTTGAGCTAGTGAAAAGTTGAGTGTCTGGAGAGGAGCAATGCTTTATGCATTAGTCATAACATTTGGAAGGGCAGCAAATCCACAGGCACAAGAGGCACAAAGGCACAAGAAAACAGTTGCTATTCCTTTTCTTCTCATTCTGCGAGGTGCAGCCTCCAGTTATTCCCAGGCGCCTTAGCCAAACAACAAGCACCCAGTTCAGAGAGGACCATGCTCTAGTTACACTCTGTGCTACCCTCTGCTTCAGCATCTCATCTGTG
>NW_005054484.1:692940-722593 GCF_000277835.1 Geospiza fortis | reverse complement strand
TTTGAGGGGAAGAGACGGTGTTGATCATTAGGAGTGACTGGTTCAGTCAGTAGTGACCACTCATGCAAGTGTGTAATACAAACCACATTTAGCAGTAAGGGATCTGTTTGCCCAACTTTGTGTTTTGTTGCAGCTGAACTGGGAAGAGCTGCAGGAGGGAGGGTCAGGTGATGCTGCTGGCATGGCTCAACCATTTCAACACATCAGATAGGTCTTCAGTTCGGGGGGTTGTTTATTTTCCTGAGCAATAGACTCCTAATTTTTTGTTTGAGGGCCTACATAGCTCTACAGATAAATAAGTCTACGGCAATAAGGCTGCTTTTTAGATAATTTTCAGAACAGTTTAGAAATAGCCCATATACACACCCAGAAGAATGAGAGAATTCAGTCTGAGAATTCCTCCACCACACAGCTGCTGCTCACTATCTACACTTGCTGTTTGCATTGTCTCCTATGTCCCCTGGGTTATCCCTTGAATGGCTTTGACATTAAACACCTGAACAGTTGCTCAATATACAGAATAGAAAAAAAAAAGATTAGGCAGGATGGATAGAAGATAAATGGAGGTGACAGAGAAAGTAGCATTAATGGTTCAAACCAAAATAGCTCTTTTTATGTTTGAGCATGTCCTTAAAACACAAATGCATCACAACCATTAGCCATAAGATGCACAGTTAGTATCAGTGCTCTCAATTCACTTTGTTTTACTGATCTCAAATATTTTACACACAATTATGATTTTGTAGTTACAGTTTAGTTATGTGAGAAAGAGGCTCTAAAGTGTTCTTGCCACACAGTGTGTGCTGGAAGTGTGTTTAAACCAGAACTAAGGGTTTGAAGAGGTGTCAGGTCCTGTTTGTTTTGCAGTCAACATTTAGCAATAATAAAGTAATGATGCTACTTTAAAAGGGTGCAAAATTCACCTGTAGGAGCAATCAATAAAATTTGAATCAATAAACAATTTGGAAGAAAAAGTAAGGGACTGGAAGCTGGGAAAAACCAGAATAAAATCTAAAATACTGCACTTAACATCCCTGTTCCACCTGAGTGTTTTGGGGCTCTGACACTGGTCCAGCCACTCTCAGGCACACACAGCAAGGCAGTATTTGGGCAAAGCTGTCGTTTTCCCTGTGGAGCATGTACATAAACTCTAGTCACTGTTAGCCCTGAAGAGGGCTGCAGAGCTGCAACATTGCTATCTGGAACCACAGGAGTTCCTCTGCTGGCTTCTGCACTTTGTTAAATTAAACTTTTCCAGCAAGATGTGACACCCAGAGCGGCACAGTGAAGTTTTTATTCTAATCACTGTTAGTGCTAGTGATCAGCCCACACACTGCTAATTGCAAGTGGGGTAGAAATAATGTGCAACCTGACTTGACTTTAAAAAAAGTGTATTTTCCTCAGATCCTACACTGTTTTTCCTCTATTGGAGTCACGCAACCATGAAGTGTCATGATGAAGCAGCAGAACAGAAAAGGTAAAGATTTCAGGATTTCAGGCTCTGGATGTTTTCATCTTGCCAGGCTGAGTAGAGGCATCAGTCTGAAAAGAAAGTGACTAAGGAGACAGAAGTTGCTTTCAGTGAACTTGGGCAAAACCAGGCCAGTGAGAGGATTCCTTGGGGAATGCACCCCAGAAAAGCTGAGCTGTGTTGCTGCAGCAGCCCCTCCCTCTGTGTGAGCAGAGCCCACACTCTCGCTCCTCTTTAACCCCAACCATGCTGTCAGGCAGGGCAGAATTGGCTCTGTCGGCCGTTCTTGCTGAGATTAAAAAACACAAAATCTGGTGTGTATCCTTAGTTAGTCTAGCTAAAAGGTGTGGAGTGGCTGGGCAGGATCTGGATCAAACTAAGGGAAATTTAAGGAAGGATACTCTTCCTTCTTAAAAACCAGACTTCTCTCTGCTGAGAGGTTTTATGGTGTACAGTTAGTGTGGCAGCATGTTACAGCTCCAAGTTTTTTCCTGGAGGCTGGAGCCCTTTAGAGGGTCTTGTATCAACACATTTTGGTCCTTAAGAGTGTTTTGTATCAATATATTTACCATGCAACATGTATGTATTATGAAATTATAGTAATATTCACAATATTAGTTTTGGCAATATAGGACACAGAATTTATCTTTGTGAAGGAAAGCATCCCTTGCATCACAAAATTATGACCTAAAAATACATTTTGCAAAAGGTATCATTTTATTAAAAAGCCATTTTGGCCAAGAAAATTGACTTGCTGTAATCAAAACTACAAAACCATATAAAACACAATATAAAATAACAGAGAGGTGACTACACTTTTGTGGGCATCTGAGCATAAAATGGTGAAACATGATTACCTCTCAAATGAAGGAACTCAAGGGCACTTTCTGTCACCTTCCTACTGCTCTACCCATAGAAGGGAGAAATCACACTAGAGAGCATCTGAACCAGGTAAAGAAAAATCAGTGGCATTTCATTTTTACTGATTTCAAGTGTTCAAAATTCTTGAATGACACTCTCCAAAATAATGAGGTTTAAAAACAGTAAATGTCATAAATGCTTTCTGGTTTTTATTCCATAATCAAAGTAATTGCAACACTATTTAAGGTTAAGTGCCTTATTATTAATCTTTCATTACCTATGATTGAATTAAGGGCCAGCAGCATTCAAACCAGTCCTGCAGGCACTTGCTAGCTGCTACTACCCCTTTCTTAATATAAGTAGCACAACTCTGCTGTCTCCAGGGACTCTAGCAAAACATTAGCTTTTGTAACATGACTGGAAAGGTACCAAGTTTGGGTTATTTTCAGTCTGTGGGAGTAAGTTCCAGAAAAAGAGCTGGTTGGGGAATTCTCCAGCAGAAGGTTTTTCAGCAAGAAAATGCCCTTTTCGCACAACCAATGTTTTCTGTGTGGAAAAAGAAAATTTTTAAAAATACATTTTTCCCTGGGAGAATCAAAACAAAGGCTGGCCCAGCTGCTGCCTGCTACACACTCCCCAGTTCCACTTTGAGCAAAAAGTGAGTTTAACAGCTGCTTCCCAGGCAGGCTGCTGGAGGTGAACAGTCTCAGCTCTCTGTCCTCCTGGCATGTGCCAGCTGCACAGGGAGAGGAGCAGGACAAACTGGAGAGGATTAGAGCCCTCCACATTCCTGGTGAACCTCTGCCAGTTCCCAGGCTTGCTGCACAGCTCTCCAGGTTATAGCAGCCACCCACAATGAAAACACTACTGCAGGGCCCAAGAAATTAAATTTTTCTGAAAATCCATTTCTACAAAAATGTCACTTTGACATTTTGTCCTACTTCAATACACCTGCTTTCCCTGGGGAGCAGAATTTCTGTTTTTGAGAGGATTCTGTCCTCGCATGGCAGGCTCTCAGAGACCCCCCTGCCACCACTGCTGTGGGTATGACAAGGACACGGTGCCTGAGTGACCCTGCTGGCCACAGCCATGGCAATGGGGAAGGGCTGACCCAGAGCTGAGGCCTCTGCAGAGGTGCTGGGGTAGCTGAGTAAGCAATTAACAAACCAGCCTTGAAATTAGAGCTGAGATCAGAAGAAAAGCTCACATCCCTCTATCACCGGAGCTATGAAATGTTTATTCCAACCACAGCACAGAAATATGGGTTTAATGGCACTTAAATATATTGGTGTTTTACAGCATCCTAGGACATGAATATATTCATCTCTTTGCTTAGTCGCAGGAAATTGCAGTGATGGATTGACATCATTTTGTAATTGCATGCGATGCACAACCAAAACAGAGCTCAAGCAGTGAGCTGCATTCTAACCAAATGCTCACTATTTGTTAATAATGAAAGTTCAGCTAGCTTGATATAAGAACTGCATATATAGGATGAAATATTAATTTATTATGCTTCAGTTGAGATTTTTAAGGTAGTCTGATTTTCCTTGAATGCATGTGTTTATCATTATCAGCCTGAATACAACTAGCACTCTTCAAGGTTTCTCGCTGAAAAGAAATTGAGCGTGCAAATACTCTTTCATCATAATCACACTGACTGTGCAGGGTAATTCATAAAAGAGCCAAAAATATATTGAAATTCAATATTATTTTAGTCCAAATCAATATTAATAATTGTTTGTATTTTAAAGTGAAATTTACAGTTGAAAAATGTACAGAGATCAGCCCATAGTTGCTAACACATCAAATTTTCCTATTAAACTTAAAGGCACAGCAATTTTACTTCAAAATGTTTCTTATAAAGCAAGAGAAGCCATTGATCTGTGAAAACAGCTATCTATTATTTATGTGAACAACATTGGAACAGATTTTAATTATAAATGAGCTGAAAGGTCAGTAACTATTTTATTTTTAAGGTCTTGATTTTAAATTTGGATAGCTTAATAAAAATATTTATGTGGGACAGCTCCCAGTGGAAATTGCATAGAAGGATTAGGCACAAAACACTGTCTACAGTCAAACCCCAATACTACTGGTACCTTTTACAGAACCATTAAATGTGAGTGACTACAGTAAAGTAGTAATAATTTCTTTGATCTTCATAGAATCATAGAATGGTTTGGAAGGGACCTTAAAGATTATCTAAGTTCCAGCTAGGTTTCCATCTAGTTCCTTCCAGGTCCTTTTGAGTGTACATGCTTTGATTTCAATACCAAAGGCAGATAATTTGAGTTTGCAGTGATGTCGTCTGAGCCCTCAGCCAGAACTTGGTCAGTGTCAGCCCACAGGAGAAATGGCACAGGGAAGGGGTGAATAACCCTGTGTTGGGAAGGATGAAAGTTTGACAAAAAAGCCTCACAGATATGTGTGCTTAGCAGAAAGATTTTTGAGTGTTGAGTCTGATGAAGGAATAGAGATGGAAGCAAGTTTTGATATAGAAGAAAGGAATTGCCGAGCCAGTCTTACTGGATAACCAAAGAGGCAAAGGGTGTGTTAGTTAGAAGGGGTTTTTATGACTTAGAGCAAAGGATAAACCCACCTCAAACAAGGAGATGTTTTTACCAAGCAGAAAGAGAGCACTGGCAAACAAGTCAGCAAATGCTGCAAGTAGAAAAAAGGTCTCAGAATTTTCCAGTACAAGAAAACTGAATAACAACTTCTAGCTTAAACTGTAATGTACTGACTTTTAGTGACTGGAGAATAGTAACATGAATGTGGTAATTATGTGGTAGTTATGATAGGCTATAGATAATAGTTAAGGTATAGATTGGTTCTGCTGTATTAAGATGCTCAGCAAAGAAAAGTCTATAATGCATTGTAACCACAACCAAGGGGTCTCCAGGCTGCCTGCAGCTGGAGCTGACAGCTGTGGGCACAGCTCTGTCACCCACTACCCTGGCCTGCTGTAACCTCTTGGATACAATAAACTGCATTTTGGAGAGTCCCTAGAGTCCCACATCCCTCATTTCAGCTCTTACAGTCCTGTGTGGCACAGGGCAGCCCACACCAGACAGGAATAGATCCCTGGTTTGTATTAGATTCCCTGCTTCAGTGTCTGGGCCCAACTCCCCAGCGTGCTGGTGTCTCAGCAGTACAGCCAGAGCAGTGGTGCTGGGGAGAGCCGTGCCAGGGTGGCTGTTTTCCCTCCCCAGGAGGAGTCCTCTGTGTCACAAATACTTGGACAGTTGCTCCATTTCCTGGAGCAGGCACCATTTTGCCTGTCCAGCAAAAAGAGGGAGGAAAGAACTGAAATTTTTAGGCTGTGTCTACCTTCTGCTCACTGAATGCAGAAGCTGAGAAGGATGGAGCTACAAACCCTGTGTGGAGTCAATAGGGCATGTCCATTCCTACAAGCATCAGTGGAACAACAGGAAGTTTGATGGTGACATTTAGTGATCTCTGATATTCACAGCACACGGGTATGCCTAGCAGCTACTTGCCTTATCTGTTCTTATTACAAATCACACAAAATGGGCTTAAAAATAACTGAATAACAGCAAATCAAATAGTAATATTCTCCCACTGTACCAGCATTACAGAACTGATTTTAAAGAGATTTCATGCCTATTCAGGATGCTCATTACAGCTCAATATCAAAAATTGCTTTCTGTTTAAAAGGCTGAGTAGTTGCCCTGATATCCATGTGTTTCCTCTGGCTGCTCTAAGTGTGGAGTGTCTGAAATTCTGGTGCAGGGTAGCTTGCCGAAAAGGACAAACTGGAAGCGTATCACATGTAGGAGTCCAAGTTCTTATACAGTGACCATCACACTGGTGTCTGCTCCCCTGTGTAAATGGGACCCACAGACAACCTTGCAGCTCCTTTCTCACCCAGCCAGGCTTCCCCTTGGTGCCGGCGCCTCCTGAGGAATCAGCCCCGTTTCTGAGCACAGCTGTGTCCCTCTCCCCCTGCTCTGTGCCCTCCTGTTGTTCAAAGCATGGCTGTGCTGCAGCTGCAGGTGGGATTCCACCCCTTCCCCAAAGCCCACTTGGGCAAAAGGCAAAGCTTTTGGAAACAAAGGGGTGTAATGTCACCCTGTTCTAGGTTCTTCTAAGCCTTCTGATGTTTACATTCTTGTAATGAACTTTCCCACACAGTTTTATGTAAATAATCATTGTTTTACATTCTTTTCTGGAGGAAGAGAAATTTGATGGCCTGTTGGTTTGTCCAGTGTCATTGGAGAGGTAGCACTGTCATCCTCCAATCCACTGTCACTTTTCAAAATCTATAAATATTGGAGTCAGAAAGTAAACTTCCCTTCTTTTTACCTTGGAGGTTCCAGTGTCCGTGTTGTTTTATTTCATGTCCTATAGCGACAGTGTAAGGGTAGAGCAAATGTTCTGTGCCCTGTGTAAGCAGTGCTCCAGTTTATCACCAGTACACTCCCCTCACACTGCTGTGCAGCTGGCACTCTCTACCCACATGGTACAGCTCTGCCCCTGCAGCCCTGCCAGCTTCCACATGCACCTGCCCTCACCCACCAACACAGGACCATTTCACTCCTTAAAGGGATGGAAAAGTTTCCAGATCCATGGAAAAGTTTCCAGATCCTTCTCTTCCCTCATACACACCTGGAGATCTCTCAGTTTGCAGATCTTCCCTTGGTCCCCAAGGCATGAGGAGGAGGAGGGGACTCAGTTTGGGCCAGCCCATGTAGATGGTGGCATGTCACAGCCACCCAGGCAGCTCCCCCTTCAGCACTCAGTGCAGCTTCCCTTTATATACTGCAATCACACAATGACTGAATAAAAATAAAAATTCTATTTCCTCTTGTTTAGAAATTGCACTTCAAAATAAAATGCAAACATTTGTTTCAGTTTGCTTTATTCTAGGGTAAAAGTTTCATTTGGAATCAAAATATAAAAGGCATTTTAAAGACAAAACCAGTTTCCCAGGTAGATCTCGATGTAGAATATGCCTTCTCAACTGACTGCTTTGTTTTAACTGGCCAAATCAAGAACAAGAGAAAATATCTCAGCTCTTACATACAGGCATAGTCTAAGTGAAAAGGCACCTTGAATAAACAGATCTTTAATTAGGGAGAAGGCAAATTTCAATGAGAAACAAATTACTCATGATGGCTAGAAGGATTAAGAGTCAGTATTAGCTGAGAACAGTCAAATATACACCATTACAGAAGGTGCTAGAGTCAATAAAGGAACCCTTTCCACAGCAACATGTGCCATTTCAAGGTTAGGAGGCCTATTTTGTTCTTCCTCTAAAAGAACATCACCACAAACCCACACAGTGTGAGTCAGGAGCTTGTTTTCCTTCTGCTTCTGCAGAAATTTTGGTGTATTTTGTTTCCACAATTAAAACCACCCTCACTGGTGACAAAGGTTTTTTATTTTCTAGGTTACAGGGACCAATTCTGCTTTCCCTTTCTTTTTTTTCTTTGCTTGTTTATGACTCCCAGACACAGATTCTCTGCTTCAGATACTTTTGTCCTTTAGGAAAAGGAAATACCACAGAGGAATCACAAACCTCTGCACTGTATTACATGAACTACATATTATATATGGTACAGTTAAGACAAAATGTTGAGGAAGAGGGCCCCACACATATATATATATATACATAAAACCACTCAAAATTATTGCTATAAAAACTATTTAAAATCTTGATATCAAGAGGTGTGGCATGGGAATAAAACTTTTACCCAGTAGAAAGGAACATACTAACTTTTTATACACACATACACATATATACATATATATCAGCTGCTCATAAAATCTTTAAGTTTTGTCACCTTTTCTTCCTTATCATAACATACCTAAAAGTGCAAAGAAAAATTAATTTGTAAAGGAAAAAATCAAATTTACATTTGCTGCATACTGACATAAAGGAGGAAGGATGTCTGGGGTAATCACTTGTTTGGTACCCTTGGAAATCCAGCTTATTCCAGGTGCATTGAACTTCTGAGAGAAGACATTTTCATTTGAAATACCCAGGAAACCTATGGAATAGACACACAAAGCAAGACAACTGAGGAAGAATATAATATCATATAACTGTTATATGACAGTGCAATAATGTAAAAAACCCTTTGAGGATGTGAGAATTACTTTAAATAGAAGAGAGATTGAGGCAAGTGGAGGGAAGGGAGGCATTTCAAACTGGGCTGTAATGAGAACCAAGTGGGCAGCTGAATAACTAGAACTTTTCTGCTGTATTTTACCACTTCAGTGTTCTCCACACAGCATATTTCTATATGTAATATTGGATGTGGATAACATGCCTGTAAATCCTGCTGCCAGGCAGTGCCTGCAAAAGTTGGGCTGCTGTGAAAATTGTGTGCCTTCCCCTCCAGTGTGATAAAAGTTGGACAGGTTCATTATTGGCACTCACTGTTTACACTGTCACTGTGCTGTTCCTGTGAGGTGGTAATTTGAAACACTGTAAAAACTTTTTTCATTTCGAAGGGAAACTGCTTTTGAGATTATGTTTTAGTTTAGGAATAGAATTATAAGCCCTGGAGGATCTTGAAGAGGTGTGTGTTGACTTGCTGGGGCCCTGCTGCAGTACTGAGGAGATTAGTAACACATGAAGCCTGCTACAATTTGCACCCAGAAAGATAGGAAAGAAATCTTCTTGACTTTGAAAGGATTATTTTGGTTGCTTACTGAATGCTGTCCCATTTGGTCTTAAATTGTAGATGAAAGTGGAAACCAGAAGTGCCCCTTTCCTATTGCAATGATGGAAGTGAGAGGAGCAGCTTTAGCAGATTTGCCAGGGCTTTTGGAATGGGAAAAAGGGGTCATATATTACCACTCTTGACTTCAGCCACATCAAACAATACCACAGCTTTCTGCAATTATGCTGAAATTCAGGCTTTGGCACATTATATGGCTTTAATATCCCTCCTAGCACTGTGTGGGTTCAAAGGACAACTCTGGTATGTGTGGGAGAGTAGAACTGCACCCACAAATACCTGACAAAACAAGTTTCCACCAGAGTAAGAGAAAGCCTCTTACCCTCCTTTCCAAAATCTTTTGGGTAAATGGATTGATGTATAGGTGAGCAAAAGAGGATCCTGTAATTTTCAGGAATCTCATCATGTCCAGAATTCCCCATTTTGCATAATTGGAGGAGATGCTGAAAGCCAAGGCGTGTAATGACACCAGTGACTGGAGAACAGAGCTGTTAGCAGACAATAAGTTCTGCCCAATTTGCTGCCACACTGCTGGAGTGCCCTGGTGGCAGCAGCAGAGGTGGTCAGCTCAGCATGTTCATCCAGGATCACTGGGATGCAGGAGAGGCTGCTTAGGCAGCAGGGGAAGAGGTGGCAGCTCCTGGGGTGGTTCCAAGCTCAGTAGGTCCATCTCAGGGTCCATCTTGAGGTTGTTCAAAGTCTCTTTTCCCAGCCCAGCACTTGAAGAAGCAGTCAGGGCTCTTCATTTCTCAATCTCAAGGTTGTTCATTGTTTCTTATCTATAAAATTCTTTCTCCTGCCCTGCCGAGGTCCATCCAGCAGGACAGTTCCAGGCACTCTGCCTGCCCCCAGGGCAGTGTTATATCTTTATACTAAAAACTACGTGTGCAATGTTTACAATTACTTCCCAATACCTATCACCTGTGTTAGACAGTGAGCTTCTGCTCTAAACCAATCCGTAAGTGCCAACATCCCAGCAGAAGATAGAGGCCAAGAAGAAGAAGGAGAAAGGCTGGACATGCCCAGATCCCTCCATCTTGCCTCCTGAACCCCCATACCAGAAACCCCAAAATCTATTTTCCACCCTGTGATAACTTCACTATTATTCTACCTAAACTGTTGTGGCTTGCTGATCTTCACATAAGGTTGGTAATTTGCTCCACGGGCCATAACCAACCCCACAGGTGTTCTGGGCTCTGTGCCAGGGTCTCTGAGCCCCCTGGCAGGGTTCTGGCCATCCTGGACAGCCAGAGGGATGCTCTGGGCTCCCACAGGTCCAAATGACCCGAGTGCCAGTTCCTGCCTCTGCAGGATTCTCCTCTTGGGAAAATGGAGAGTGTAAAGTAGCACAAAGTCACACAGGGCATTCCCTTCCTGAATTCCAGCTGCTGAACTGGTCTGTGCATCTGGCAGTGCTCAGGAGATACCCACTGGAGCCACCATCGTGGTCCTGAGGACACCAGGCTGAGCCACCCCTCTCCACTCAAGTATTTCATTCCTGATTTAAAAGGATTTCAGAGCTGGAGAAACCCTCAACTCCTCCATTGATTTCATCAAAGTAGGTTTAATTCCTTTCCCCACAGGAAGGGAAAATTTGAATCCAGATTTTTTCAGAAGAGGGTTTTGGGGATGTTTCAGGAGCAGGATATTTTGAACCGTTTCAAATTTAAAGTTAGTATTTCACCTTTCTCCAAAATGTGTCATTTCTATTATTACACAAAGAAGAACATAATTATATATAAGTTGATATAAGCCAGACAAAATGTTTTGATTTGACATGTCACCTGGAAACAAATTTGTCCTCCCCAAACCTTGGGGAAAATCAAAGTTTTTGTTCTATTGATATATGAGCCTGAATATAGTGATAGAAAATACAGCCCCCAAAGATGAACATTTAATGAATGGAAGCAGCCACAGGATTAGTAGTTTCCTACTTCTTTCTGTGCTAAAGAAGCTAAAGGATTTGGGGCATAATACTTAGGAGTCATTTGCATTGCCTATATCCAAGAAATGCTGACAGATGACTTTTAGCATCTCCATCTCTACTTTTGTAAAACTCCTATTAAAAGTTCATTTTGTTGGTGAATATGAATAATGCTTATAAATCCAATCTTTTCTTCTATAAATGTTATGACAAGCCTGATCTAGGAGTCAGGGGTAGAACTGACTGGACACTTGAGTGCCCTCAGTCTTTGCAGCCTTTTGTCTCTGTAAGTGCCTCAAAGCAAGGAAACACATGCTTGGCTTGGCTGCAGAGTGAGAAGTAGCTGTGTTCACACACCTCCTAGAAGCAGCTAATGGATCTAGAAGAGATCACTTCAGTAATAATAGTACATTTTTTCCTATATTCTTGTAGTAATGATATTCCCTTTTTCTTAATTCAGCTATTTGCCCACTATCACTATTCCAGTCTCTAACTCTTGGGATCTCTGGCGGGTCAGAGTGACTCTGAGATACGTTCAAAGTCTCTTTTCTTAGCCTGGTGGTCAAAGAAGCAGTCAGGGCTCTTCATTTCTCGGTCTCAAGGTTGTTTATTGTATCTTATCTATAAAATTCTTTCTCCTGCCCTGCCGAGGTCCATCCAGCAGGACAGTTCCAGGCACTCTGCATGCCCAGGGCAGTGTTATGTCTTTATACTAAAAACTACGTGTGCAATGTTTACAATTACTTCCCAATACCTGTCACCTATGTTAGACAGTGAGCTTCTACTCTAAACCAATCTGTAAGTGCCAACATCACAGCAGAAGATAGAGGCCAAGAAGAAGAAGGAGAAAGGCTGGACATGCCCAGATCCCTCCATCTTGCCTCCTGAATCCCCATTCCAAAAACCCCAAAGAATCTATCTTTCACCCTGAGATAAATTCACTGTCATTCTACTTAAACTGTCATGGCTTGCAGATCTTCATCTAAGGTTGGTAACTTGCTCTGTGGGGCATAATCAAATCCACAGGGGTTCTGGGCTCTGTGCCGGGGTCTCTGAGCCCCCTGGCAGGGTCCTGGCAGTCCAGGACAGCCAGAGGGATGTGCTGAACTCTGACATGTAACTACTTTACACAAGTAAAATTATCTTAGTAATGCAGACAGTAAGTGCTTCATTATAATCCCTTTTCAGGACAGCCAAAACAAAACCCAGCAGAGGAAAAAACCCCTCACATCTCCCAGCTGCCAACCTCTCCCAGTGAAACTTCTCCAGATCAGGAGTGCTGAAATTTAACGTGTAGTTTTTATTGCTGTCAGGCAAATCTTGTCTTTGAAAACCATTTCTGCATTAAAAGTATCTCTCTCTGAACTGGCAATCCCAGCTGTGGGTGGTTTGGCTGGGACAGGCCATCGAGGGTAGGACAGCACTGAGGCTGTGCCTTGCAGTGCCACGTTTCCCTGTACACAGGACCTGGCCAGTGGCACCTCCCCAGAGCTCCACAGCACCAGAGGGACGCCCCAGTTTGCCTCCAGCAATGGCACAAGCAGAGCTGCAGGAGTGCCCAAGCTGATCTCTGCTGCTCTGCCCCTGATCATCCAACAGCACACAAGGTGCTGATTCCTGAATCCCTGCTTCCAAAAGACACCTGCATCCTGCTGCTTCCCTTGAATAAACAGCTCTGCTCTGAGCCACCAGCCTGCTCCCAGCTGCAGGGAGAGCAGCTAAACCTCACACAGCATGAGAAATGCAGCTTGCCATGTCTGTGTGGACTAGGCATCTACATTCATTCACAGGTGGTTTGTGGTTGTCCAATTTAGCGGTAAATAGTTTAGTGATTTGCAAAGAACTTGGGTGTTTTGTTGACTTGCTGATGTACATACAAGAATGTACAATGCTGATGCTGGAATTAGTCTGTGTTCCTGGATTCACTGGCAGCTGCCTTGGCACCTTGCAGTGAAGCCTCAGGAAAGGAGAGGATTAAGGTGCCCTGCACCTTTACAGCCTCTGGCACACTTTGATCCTTCCCTTCCCCTGGTTCCACAGAGGAAAAAACCCTTTTTTGCTCTCACCTTGCCACAGTGCCTTTCATCCTCAGGCTGATTTAGCTGGGCTGGTCACCAGCAGCTCTGCAGTGGAGGGACAGCACAGCAGCACCAATTACAAAGAGGGCCAGGCAGCTTGGGCTCTGCAGGGTGGCTGCCTGAGCAGCCAGAGAGGGCGAGGAGGGGCTGGAGGAGCCTTGGACCCTCTGTCCCTCCTGCTCTCTGCAAATGGCCAAGCTCTTGGGAAGCAGCTGCTGGCAGTGCTGTGAGAGCTGCATACCCTGATCCCATGTTTTTCTAAGGCAGTCTTAGATTTCCTACACACATACTGACCTCAGCTGAAGATAACAAGGCTTTTCCTGGGGAAAAGGGACAGCTTATCCTGCCACTTTGCTCTGCAAGGTTTTATTTTACTTTCCTTTGATGCATCAGTGTAGTTAGGGAACGATCCAGTTCTAGATGGACCAAAGGCTGGCTCCTGAGTTTCTACCCAAGGATTACACCATGTCCTTAGATTGTATCTCATCAGTGCTGTTCTTCACACTGCCCTGTTACAGCAGAGAATATCATGTCTGCAGCACTCATGGATGAACAAACAGCCCTGAGCTGTCAGACACCCTGAGTGCAGCCTGCCTGACCCACCTCAGACCAAGGATCAAACAACAGAGGTGTTTTGTTTCTTGGACTGATGCAGTGCTGTAACAGCAAACTGCTCACAGTGAATGGGTTTGGTCATTAGGCCTCCAGGCAGAGATTGCCACAAGCAGACCTACATAGCACTACTTTCAGAGCCACTTTTGTCAGAAGATTTAAATAAATCTTTACAGGGTCTTCCCATACTGCTTGGGAGCAGGGAGAAATTCGTTCTGCTTCTGTGTTTGTAAAGAAAAGATTTGCTGCCTGGAAATTTTGCTATAATATTTAAGTATTTTCCAGAAACATATTTGGATTTTTTTTTACCTAAAACTGTACATCTTTTTCCTTACCAGTCTTGCATAAATGATCCAACACCCATTCTCCTATCTGATGCTAATGCTTCCTCAGCTCACAATTCATAGGAGTACTGTGGTGATTGATAAATGTCTTTGAACTGGAAAGTGCTGAGTGCTAATTACTATCTGTGCACACTCGTACTTGTGCTGCTTTCAAGTGCAGGGCAGTCACATACCATGGTAATGGGAAAGCTTAGGAAAATAGATACTGGTACCTAGGAGATTTATCCATCATAGGAATGTAATAAGGAAGAATAAATTAGAAGTTAGATGTTTCAATTCATTATTACACATCCTAATGAATCGTTTTCCATCTGTTTAATAGGTTCAGGGCAGCTCAAAATGGAGTTCAGATTGGAAGCTGCTTGCAACCTTATCTGCTTGCACTCTGGGTAATGCTAAGAATTATAAAAGTATGTTTTTGTCCATTGTGAGGAGTTAAAAAATGTGACTGCAAAGTGCAAGTTGAAGGGATTTTGGATTGATCCAAATTCTGCCCCCCGGATGCTGGGACAGTGGGTGGGTCAATCCAGAGCTCCCCATAAAGCATCCGTCACATGCCTGGGGAAATACTGCCTGATAAAACTGTTAGGTCAAGCTGCACTTAGGTTTTTTGTAGGCTTTTTCCCTCATCCATCTTTAAAATGATGTGATTGGAGTGTAAAGGGTATTTTCAAATGTTTCCTTAATGAGGAGACTTTGCTCACATTTATCAGTCGGTGCTAACTGCTTCCAGAGTTCCACAGCTCCTGTAGCTCAAGGAGCAGCCTGGGAGGGCTTGGGAAGCACCTGCTCAGCATCTCTAAACCAGCCACTGCCATTCACCAGCTCTGCTCACAGAGGACATGCTAATTAAAGTCAACTGATTGGAAAAATAATTACAGGAGAATAGGGAGGGGGAAAGCTTAGACCCATAATTTAAAGATGTTTGTGTGTTGTTGAGAGGTATCATTTTGTTGAGAGGAAAGAGGATCTCTCTTTTTCTTTCTCAGACTCCTGTGCTTGCTGCTTGCAGAACATGCAATGGCTACAGGCAACAAGCAGCAGTTTTTCTTTAGTTATGCAAATACATGTGGCCTTTTATTCTTTCAAATATCTGCTTTCACCTAGCTCTGTTACTGTTGTATCTTGAGGTGTCCTGGAGAAGCTGTAATGTCTAACCTAAAAGATTTTGTATTCCTGGGCACAGTTATTCTATAGGATGTGGAATACTGTAAACACTCCAACTGCTAAAAACCGCTATTGTAGCATTTCTTGCACTAATTAAAACCTGGCTAGGGATCTCCTTTCTTGATGCTGCCTCTACTTCAAACAAAAACATTTCAACAAATGAAATCCGGGGAAAATGGTTTCACATTTTAAGCTAATAATAATAATAATTGTTTTAGAAACCTGTACTTGCTTAAGGGTATAATTTATAAAAAAAAGACCTTAGAATTCAACACTAAGCAAATAAAACCCCCTTGTTATCTGGGGGTGGATGTTTTTCAGCTACTCCCTCTCAGGTGATGATTCTGCATTTCTCCCCAGCTCTGTGTCCCTCCAGCTGAGGGCATTCCCACAGGGAGGGGCAGCACCCAGGGCTGCCAGACTGGAGCCCCTCCAGCTCTCATCATCATCTCATCATCATCATCTCATCATCATCATCATCATCATCATTATCATCATCTCATCATCGTGGTCCTCCTGAAAACCCTCGGGCAGGGCAGCTGCCTTGTGCCTGTTGGAGCTTCCTCCTCCCCATGGGCATGCAGAGAGCACAAATAGGTGCCAAAAAGGAAATCCTGTGTGTCAGGAAACCAAATGCAATTCTTAGAGAGCTCTGACTGGACAGATTGGCCAAGTGATGGTGTGAGTTTGGAGTTGTTCTGGCCTTGCCACCATTGGGTTTGGTTGGAAGTGCCCATTCACCCAAACCCCTGCCCATGCAGCCAAACAAACCCTGCAGGGAACCAGAGAGAGGTGGGTTGTGTTCCCTGTGTGCTCATACCAGCAGTGGTTGGAACTGGAGCACAGTTACTTTGAAAGCTAATCTGACTCCCCTGGTGCTTTAGAGCATTTGGCATTTAAAGGTAAATATATGTAGTAAGTGCAAATGTCCATCCATACTAGATTCACAAAAGGCACAGATGGGCTTGCACAACCTGGCTTTGCTAGTGCTAAAAACTTTGCAATGTTTTATTTTAGTTTTACTTGTAAAGGTGTGAGAAAAGTTATTGGTGAAAAAAAAAAGAATACACAATTACTGTCTGCCATAATTTGAACAGAGAATAAAGCTGAATTTGCTTATGCAGAGAGAGAATGCAGGGCTCTGCATTCATTTAAGATCCAAGCATCCCCCACTGTTCCTGGCCTGGATCTCTGGCTGCTTTACACACTGAATAAATGCAGTTGCCACTAAATAATGTTAATAACCTTATCAGTCAGAGTCACAGAATGACTTCATCTTTCACACCTCATGTTCTTCATTGATGCATTTTAGGAATTTAGAATGCCAGTACACTACAGAAAATTAAAAGCTTCCTAAGGAAACCATGAAAAGCATACAAGTTGCCCCAACACCAAATATTCCAGGCACATTAAGAACAAATTTTTAAAGACTTTTCCTGACATAACTGCTTTGCGTCATCACCTCTCCACAACCCATCCTTCCTGCAAACTGATGTTATTCTGTATTTAATGATAATGATAATAATGATAATTATGTCCTTCTGTATTTAAAATCCCCTTTGTAAACAAAGACCAGCTTCAAAAACTTTCCTTTAGAGCAGATCACATTTGCAGTAAAAATATTGGGAAAGCAAAGTGATTGCTACCCCTGCAGCCTGTTGCTGACCTCCAGCTGAGCCCTTGTGTTCAATAATGTGCTACTGAGAAATCTGGTTACATTTTGGGAACCAGTTCCACTGCCTGTGCTCTAATGCAGAGTGTTACTGAATTCTTGTGTTACTGAAAAATGCAGGATTGGCGTAGCACAGAGCTTCCTCAATGGGTGACCTGTGGTGGTTGGTTTGTGTGGCTGTTTCTCCTCAGAGGGGAAGCAGCAGCTGCCAGTTCTGTGTTTGGCACAAAGGTGCAGCTTTCATGATTGTTCCCCACACATTATCTCCCTTTATGGTTTTCATATTGTTTAATCAGTGAGAAATAAATATCAAAAATGACATATTCTAAGCAAAAAATTGAGAGGGATTTCTCTGAAAATTGAAGTTGTGGTGTGACCCTTTTTTCCCAAAATGCAATTTTTAACTGTATACTACATGATCTTTTCTACATGTAAAAAAAAAAAAGGACAAAAAATTAAAGACAATTGATGGGACAGAAATAGACTGGGTAATTGCAATTAACTGTACAAAAGAAATACTAGAGAAATCAGTTGTTTGGTCTAAATGAGAACTTAAATCTACTGATCTGCATTGGGAAAATAAATGCACTCTATGCTAAGTTTGGTTTGGTTTGGTTTTTCACTTCTTGTAGATATATTACACCAGAATTCCAGATGAGAGGACGAAGACTATGAGTGAAGAGTGCCCTGGAGATCACATGCAGTTCTTTTCCTGGGCCAGAACTGGATTGATCTGAGAACAGTAATTATGAGGCTGACATGTATGTTCTCCTTCATCTTGCTGTTTGGAGCAGTTGGGCTCGTGGTCTTCATTCACCTGCAGGATCCAGAGGAAATAGTTCATCAGCAGACACCAGGTTAGCAGTCCTGCTTCTATTTGAATCACCTGCTCTTTCATGGTCAATATTTTGTACTTATATTCTCAATGTATTTTACATATTTCCCAGAGGATAACTCAAAAGAGGTGTGTCATGCTTAATGAAGGCTACCTTAAAAGTAATTATCAATTTCTTAAAAAAAAAAAAAAAGCATTTGCTGAAAAAAATAGTTCCAAGAACCAATTAATTGATTATACAGGGACCTTTGCCAGTGTGCATAGGGTCCAGCTGGGTGGAGTTAAGTTTCTGCTAAAGTTGAGACCAACTTTTGCTACCAACTATATCACTATAAATGTGAAAATGGGAGATTTCATCGAAAGTTCTGTTCCACCTCTGAATTTACCTTCACTTGCATATGGTATTCAGTGTGTAATGAGATGCAAAATAAGAGATGAATGAATGAGTCACATCAGAAACTTGAAATACTTTAGGATGCATTCACTTAATTTGCTTAACTTCAATTAAACTTTTCATAACTATTATTCATATGCATATCATCTTCCTGCACTACTAACTTGAAACTTTGTGGAGAGCCACAAAGGCCACAGAGATGGGAGAACTAGAAAATTGTGGGTTGAAATAGTAGTTTCCTATTAAAGGGAGGCACAAAAGTAGGAAAGGACCCAAGATCTCTTGATTTACTCACAGTCTTTTTCTCTTTGACTGTGGCTGTAATGAAGGCTGCTTTAGAGCCTAGACAAATGCCAGAGCAGTTACTCTCATCCAGGATAATGCCACTGTGTTCTGGGGTTTGGCCCCTGTGTTTGCTCTGAAATTGTCCCCTGACTAAACAAATGCCTCATAAAACGTTTATTCATTTGACATCTTCATTGTACAGCAAACACAACTGTGTCTATTTAAAATCATTGCTAACATTTTAAAATAAGCTGAACTGGAACACAGGGAACTCTTAAATAATTACATTAATTGCTAATTTCTGTGTCTAGGTTTGTTAAGTGCTTGTTTCCATGTCACTAAACAGTCTGTACTTTAATATGTTGTTTATTTAGTCCAACTGCACACACACCAATTTTGAAAGCAGCCACTCAGCTGAAACTATAGAAGTAATGAATCTGCAGTGTAGTGCAAAGCAGGGAATTAACTAGTTCCTTCAGTGCTTTTGCAATTTATTTTTGTATGCTTAGATGCGAAAGAGTTTATAGATTAAAAACAGAAGTACTGGCCATATTTGACTGAAACTGGCCAGTAGTTTAGGCAAGGGGGAAAGATGTATGGGCAGCAAATGCAGGCAGTACTCTCATGCATCTAAGATTGTCTAACTTTACATTGAAAAGTTAATTCTTTGCTCCTGGAAGAGAAGATTTCCTAGTGTGGTCTCAAAACCAGTGCAGTTTGTTTTCTATTTTTTTTGTTGTCTGTCCCTCATCTTGACCTGTTCTCTGCCATAAACCTCTTGAGCGCTGACTGCTGATTGTAGTACTCTGGGAAGTGATTTTTGAGAGCAGTGTAACTGGAGAAGGGGACACCAAAGCATATTTAAATAAAAGCAAGTTTGAACAGAGCTCCTAGCCCTGGCAGGAAAAGTCACTCTGTAATGTGCTCACTTGCTGTGGATACCTAAAACACAAACATGCCAACCATGCTGTTACTGCCAAAGGTGTGTAATCAATTCCTCAATTCTCACATTCAATTACTATTTATGTTAATAAGAGCCAGACTGCACCCTTGAGTAAATGGTGCTCAATACAATTACTTTTACTTCTGTTTGGCTGATTTTCATGTGTGTTAAGTGCTTTCAACTCCCAATGGACTGAGAAACTCCTCATATCCAGTGCTTTTGAAAATGATACCAGTTATCACTAAAGCATATTAGGTGACTTAAAGAACACAGGTAAAAATATCCATTAATTCCGTTTAAAAATACAGGCTGGCATATTTCCTTCCTGGACAGTCTCCTGTGAAAATCTGTCAATCCCAGGTGACATTTTTGGCGTGCTGAGGAGGATCCTTCCCTGGCTGTGCTCAGAGTGCTTCTCCATAAAGGGGCCTGGTTCTAATGGAGATGGGATATTGCTATAATTTGCTTGCTGATTGCTCTCGAGAGAGAATTGAACAAATGCACGAATCATTAAGCTACTTAGGACAACAGATTCTGCATGGAAAAGCTTTACTGGATTAGCCTTTGCTTTTGTATTTCCTGTGTAGTAAAACACATTTGCCAGATGCTGGAATCAGCAGGGCTGGAGAGAAGTTGGTAACACTCATTTTCCACCAAAAAGCAGCATAAGAACCTTTGCATTGTCCAAAAGGACATTTTTTATTGTTAGTATGTTCAGTCATCTTTAATTTAGGACAGAACAACTTATGAAACAAGATTAATAAAAATACTTTGGTACTTCAGTTTTGTCTGTCTGTTTCAGAAATTGTTCTTGATTGTTTAAGTCCTAGCAAGCATGACAGTGAGACCTTGATGTAATACTTAAACCAGTATAAAATCCACAGTCATAAAACTTTAAGTAATGCTTACATTACTTTCACTGAGCAAAGTACTCCTGACAGTAGCTGTTTGTGTTGATTTGTTACTATTCATTTATTCTTTCCCTGTGCTTCACATTGCTACCTAATTGTGATGCTGTACTGAGAAAGCAATATCAAAGTAATTTTCCACAACATTAGTTACAATTTTCTTCTGATCTTCCAAGTGAAAAAATCCCATCCTGTTGGCTTCTGTGAGCATATAAACCTTGATTACATTTATCTGTTGGAAACCAATGCTTACCAAGTACATGTGCCCAGGATAGAGGGTGTAGGGCCTTTTCTGCTGATTGACAAACATGCTGCCTGTGTAGTTTATTTATATAACACACATCACTCTGAGCAGATACATTTAAGACAGAAAACCATTTGGGGTGGGCAGACCAGATTTCCCAAAGCAATGTGTTAAATACAGTAGATATTCCTGTGGTCATTAAAGAGACAATGACTTCACTTAGGACAGTTGTTTTCTTGGTGTGTATGAAGAGTGAGGGAGCTGAGGGTAAAAACTGAGGAGTGGTGTGAGTGATGGTCATACCCCACAGAGGAACACAATGTTACTGCAATAATTCTCCATGTATAATTGTGTATGCCCCCTGCACATGCATTGGTGCACAAATACAGGCTGGGCAGAGAGTGCATTGAGAGCAGGAGAAGGATTTGGGGGTCTTGGTGGCTGAGAAGTTCAACCTGACCTGCACTGGCAACCCAAAAAGCCAGCCCTGTCCTGGGCTGGACATCAGTGTTGGCAGAATGTCAAGGAAGGTGGTTCTGCCCCTCTGCCCCGCTCAGGTGAGACCCCACCTGCAGAGCTCTGGGTCCCCAGCACAGGAGGGACATGGAGATGCTGGAGAGAGTCCAGAGGAAGCCAAGGAGGTGCTCCAAGCACTGGAGACCCTCTGGAGGCAGGCTGGGAGAGCTGGGGCTGCTCACCTGGAGAGGAGAAGGCTCCAGGGAGAACTTGGAGCCCCTTCCAGTGCCTAAAGGAGCTCCAAGAGAGCTGAAGAGGGACTTGGGACAAGGGCAAGACAAGAAGGAATGGCTTCAAACTGCAAGAGGATGGACTTGGATCAGATGCAAGGAGGAAATTCTTCCCTGTGAGGCGCCGGCACAGTTTGCTCAGAGAATCTGTGGATGCTTCATGCCTGGAAGTATTTGAGGCCAGAATGGCTTTGAACAGCCTGAACTAGTGAAAGGTGTACCTGGCCCAGGGCAGTGGAGCTGGAACTGAAAGATCTTCAAGGTTCCCTTCCACCCCAAACCATTCCACGACTCTAGGATTTCATGATATAAAACTTGCCTTCTGCAATAATCATGCCATTATTCTTAAACAGACATACTAAAGGATTTGTTCTAAGTCAAGCACATTTGCACATGGTGCACAAGAAAAAAATAATACATATATCCCCATCCTAATGCTAATGCATAAATCTCCTGTCTGTGACAAGATATTAAACATGAAAAAAACTTTAACAAAACATTTAGCCAGTCCACCACTGTGTTGGTCCTAGAACTGATGCTGCTTTGGGTTTTGCCTTTTTTTTCTTTTATATGTTCTCTGTATATATGTGTATATATTATTATATATGTGTACATATGTAATATATACAATATAATTCATAATATACATAATAATAACAACAATAATAATACATACCATGTGTATTTTTGCCCATATATTTGTAGCTCTGTAGCCTTTTGTACTAGTAGCTAGTTTTCCCAGTAATTTTCCATGGTGTTTCCCTAGGCAGGAAGACAAAACAAATTCCAGAGCTCCAAGCCCCAGGGGATACAAGGCTCCTCTCTTCTCTTGGTTCTTGCTTGGAACCAAGGCTGAGAACAACTCTTCCAGATCCATTTCATGGGCCAAGCTCAGCTGGTGCTGAGGGGGGGACTCCAGAGAAGGGGCTTGACCTGGGGGAAGTTGAATCACCACTTGTCCTCCTAATTGGTGCTTTTTATCAATTATGCAAATTTCCTAAAACCTCTAAATATGTACTGATCCACCTGTGGGGGTGAGCTTTTGTGGACATCTTTCCATAACTGCTCCTGAAGGCCTTCAAATAAAGATCCTCTTTTATAAGGCATCCTTACTAAAATTATCTCAAGTTTCATTTCCTGGTTGGGAAAGAGGCAATGGAAGCTCAGAAGAGAAGGGTCCTGTCCAGGCTGTGGTAGCAGGAGGCTTCTTCAGCACAGAGTGCTGGGCAGGACGAGAGAGAGCAACCTGGACCAACAACAACACTGAGAGAAGAGTCAGTGTGGTGTTTGTGAGGGACCCTAGGGTGGGAAAGAGATGAGAATCTGACTCCATGTTCTCTGAAGGCTGATATTATATTATATTATATTACATTACATTACATTACATTACATTACATTACATTATATCATATCATATCATATTATATCACATTATATTATACCACATTATATTATATCACATTTTATCACATTTTATCACATTATATTATGCTATACTAAACTATGCTAAAGAAAGAGAAGGATACAGACAGAAGGCTTAACAAGTATGAATAATAAAAACCCATGACTGACTCCTCAGAGTCTAACACATCTGATGGTGATTGGTCATTAAGTAAAAATAATTCACATGGAACCAATCAAACGTTCACCTGTTGGTAAACAATGGCCAAGCCACACTCCAAAGCAGCAAAACAGGGAGAGGCAAATCAGATAATTATTGTTTACATTTCTCTCTGAGGCTTCTCAGCTTCCCAGGAGAAGAAATCCTGGGCAAAGAGGATTTTTCAGAAACTATGACAGCGACATCGAAGGGCACAGCATATCCTGAGAGATCTCTGGTGGATTTCAAACACCACAGAGCCACAGAGCAGGCAGTCCATGGGCTGGAGACAGGACTGTGGTGATGGACAGCAGGTGGTGGGTGAGGTCCTGAGCACCAGGAAGGATCTCTGCATCCACATGGGACACAGTAAATAGCTGTACCACACTGCCCATAGCTGGACACTGCACTAGACACTGTGTGCTCTATGGACTGCAGTCAGTCTGTTTAAAATGGCACAGACTTTTCTAATAGGAGATTTTGCCACATAGAAGCTAGAGAAAGTATTAGTAATCTTCTATATAAGTCTGTGGGGGAAAAAATATTATTGCACTTTTGCCATATGGTTACTGAATTCACAAACCTGTAAGAGTTTTCAGTTAGAACTGTTAAGATGAATATATATGGTCACATGCTCATCTGGGAGCTGAAAAAATGTGGAAAATACATCTTAAAGGATCCATATTGTAAAAGCTCCTAAAGGGTGAAAACACAGAGTGGCTTTGCACTCTGACTGTATCAGAATTTGAAAGTCAAATATGAATATAACCAAGCCTGAAACTCATCTGACTGAGATTTTCCAGTGATTGCCATCTTACCTCATTGAACACTTTCTAACATTATTCTATCATCCTCTTTATTTTCTGCTTTACTGAGGGGGTGATGGGGAGGAGAGGGAGGAAGGGCTGGCACAGGGACAGCACAAAGGAGCCACAGCAAATATTGCAGCAGCCTGAGAGCAAACACCAGTACTCCAGCTGGTTACTTTTTCAGAGCACACACACCTTGTTACTCACAAACTACATCCTATGCACATCTCCATGCTCACTGTACATTTCCATAATGCTGTCCCATGCACCATGTGCTTGCCAGAATGGAAAATTTCTATAAAAACAGTTGAAAACAAACTAGCATTGTATAATTTTGGAAGTAATTTTCCTGCCGTTTACATCTTACTGCTCTTAGAAGCTAGAAGCCATTTAATCTGCTGCTCACCTGCAAGTATCAGCAGAAACAATGAGCAAAGAATCTGGTGACTGCAGCAGAGGTGAGGTGGCTTGCTGGTGTTTTTCTGAGGCAG
Organism: Geospiza fortis; assembly: GCF_000277835.1. Taxonomy (NCBI): domain Eukaryota; kingdom Metazoa; phylum Chordata; class Aves; order Passeriformes; family Thraupidae; genus Geospiza; species Geospiza fortis. The sequence continues at coordinate 698,496 of NW_005054484.1, read as the reverse complement.
AAGAAACATCTGTTATGTGTGTGAGGGCAGTTCTGCCAACTCAAGAGAGGTTGAACCTTCTGCACTCACATACTCTGAGTCTTCTTAAACTGAACTTCCCCAAGCAGAGAACTTCCCTGCAGGCTGGTTCACAATAGTCTGCAGTTATGGGAACAAAAAAAGAAATATCTGTTTCTTGTCTGCCAAGGCAAGGCACTTGGTAGGGTCTTATGAGTATGATACTCCCTTTTCTGCTGCTTGGAACACTTGTGGTTTGGCTGTGAATGTGAACCTGGGTGTTCTTCACATTGCAAAGAAGTGCTAGCAATGACTTGATCAGCCTGCTGCTATAGGGGATCAAACACTGGCCAGATGGTTTCAGAGGAAACCCCACACCACCCTGCCAGTGCAAATCTGGTCAGAAGAAATGGAGTCTAGTGCAGAAAGCAGTAACAAATAAGCTGTTTTATCACCAGTGTACTATACAGAGGTTGTCTCCTACAACCTTCTCCCTGCTTTCATGACTGTGCCATATTCTTGGCAGTCTTATAAAAAATGCAGCGTTTATTTATTACATGGTATTGAGAAGGCACCACTTTTTTTCCTTTTCTTTATTTTTTGTTCCTGTTAACATTCTTGAGCTTTAGCCTAGTAAAGCAATTACAGCCCTTATGCTGTAGCATGGCAGCCCAGCATTTATCTGACCAGTGTTTCCTGTCAACCATCAGCAAGTTTTTCACAGGAGTCACAGCACTGAGGTGTTAAGGCTGTGGAACTGGGACCCAAAGCTGCTGTGATTTGTTCCTGTCTTGCCCTGCTGCTCATAGATTGTGCTGTATTGTGTTATATCAGGCAATTCACCCACTCAGTGTTTCCATTTCCTCTTATAAAGGGAATTCTCTGCAGAGGATTCAAGGTACCTAAGGACTTTTAGACACCGTGACAAAACACCCAACCCTATTAACTATGATGTTATCACCAAATGCAGTGCATTACCAGCAGCAGTCACAACCCCACTGCAGTGGTGCACACACACAGCAGATGGCTGAACCAGATCCCCTGCCCTTTTATTTGATGCCATAAAGACCATGTCACCAATCCAAATGCATTTATCAGCATAAAGCCAGAGTGATGTAGTGCTGACTCACTCCACAGGGCACTTTTCACTCCCACAAATTTCCCCATCCTCCCTCCTTCTGTGAGCATTTCTTCTCTGACTGGTTAAAAAAAAATGTAATAAAAGGTTTGATATTTCCTTTAAAGCTCAGTTTTTAAAACTGTCAGAGGTTGACACTTTGTTGTTGTGTCTGGCAAAAGAAAAAAAGCAACCTGCCATCTCTGAGCTGCATTCATTTATGGTGCTTGGCAGCATATCATGGGCAAAACTCAGCTGCACCCTGTCAGAGGACTCTCAGAATGGCAGATTCCCCGAAATATTTCCCAGGGAATGAGCCTGGATGCATCTCAGATTCCCCTGGACTGTTTTCAGAAGCATTACAAAAATGTGCAAAAGTTGATCAGCTGACTTTAGTTTCACCACAAAACATTTATTCTAAATATAAGACTGTATTTGATTTTCCATAGAAAACGTGTCTGCACTAGAAAGCCTCCTACCATATGTCAGCTATCATTCAATTTGCATGATTTTTAAAATGTAGTAACATATTGAGGAGCTTAAGTCAGTATAAAATACTTCCTGGATTTTCTGCAGTTTATGCCATTTTAAACATGTTTTATAATATGTGTTCCCATTTCTGAAAGTTATTAATATTCCCTTAAAAGCTTAACCAAAACTTCCTCTCTTCAGCAATATCATCCTTTTTCATTTAGTAAACATTAATTTTCCTTTCATGATTCTAGTGGAGCTTGAAATTAAAGGTGGCTTTCTTCCCTATTATGGCTTTCTTTGTGAATCAGCATCAAAACTTCCAGTCTACTGCTTTAGCATCAGTCAAAAGAGGAAAAAACCAAAGTAACCAAAACCAAAGTAAACCAAACTTTTTGGGGACATCTTTATCATTTTCTCCAAACCTATAATCTATCTATTTTTGAAAATAAATGACTGGTTGAGATCTGTCACCACTTGAGATACACAAGGTGGTTAATTGATTTTAATTTTGTTCTCTATAGGCCCTTTCCTGTAAGACACCATCTCACAGCAACAGTGCAATAAAGCACTTCCCCATCAACTGAGAGCCTCAGCTCCTAATTCTGCTTCAATGCCTCAAGGGCTCTGCTGCCCAAGGGTCAGAGTATTCTGCATCTTGTAAAATTAAGTCCCATCTTGGTCACTTTTTGTTCTCAGCCACTTCAGAAGATCTATGTGGTGATTAAGAGTCAAAATGCTTCTGCCAGGCCCTTCCAGTGCTGCCACTTCTGCACATCAGGGCAATTGAGAGGTGCTCTTTCCCTCTTTGCTTTACAGTCAGTGTCCATTCCTACAGAAATTGGGCCTTTTGGGTCTTCTGTTCCTGTGCTTGGTTGGAAAGCACACATTTTCTCACACCACTCCTGACAGGGACTGTATGTCTGATGTTTTGCTCCTTGTGGCACATTAGCCAAGAAATCTGTGTGCACAGATTTGGGGGTCCCTAAATGAGGAAAGCAAAACCTGAGAATGTGTGTGCACAGGGCCTGGGGGAAGGCAGGGACATCAGGTCCCTTTATGCAGCAACTGGGGCTGAACAGCCTCAGGAGGAAAAAAAATCAGGGTGAGAATGAAATTCCCCATCCTTCGAGGGTGCTCCACTGCCCCTTTCCTTCTGTATTCTAATTCATTTCCCTTTCTCCTTCCACTTGGCAGTGCTGAGCTTCCTGTAATGAGGGTGCAGATGATGCTTGGGACAAACAAAGGGATATTGGCTTTAGAATTACTTCAGGCTTGAATTTCCAGGAGTCTTTGGATGGCCTGCACCCAGTGCAGGCAGAGTGGTTGGTATGGAAGCAGAGGACACACACAAGTCCTTGTTGTGGCCAGGAGGACAGAAAGCACAAACCTAAACAGAGGAAACTGGTCACTTGCCTGGTGGCTACTTGATGAGGGATGTGTCCTTTTCTCAAGCTGTAGGTAGTGCACAAGGGCCAAGGTCCTACATAGCAGTTTCCAGCTTGTTGCATTTATTTTCTTGACTTGTCTTCATTTGTTAATGAAGTCTTGCACAACTTAATACCCCTAAATCAGACCACAGGAGAGATTACAGGCAGCAATCACTGCTGCTCTGTGTGAATGCAATGCAGCTTTAATTGGGCCCTCCTAATTGTGTGTGCAGCTGCTCAGGAAAACATGATGATGCTTATCTCATACAGGAAAGCAAACTCTGCTCACTATTCCACTGTAAACAAGTGAGGAGGTGTGTGTTCAAATGGTCACAAAAGTAAATATACCAACCTGCAGGTATGCACCAGGAATTTTATGCCATAGCAAAGCAATTCTGTACTCATTGAGACTTTAATGTAGTTCCCTGTAATTGTTTAAAACTCACCCTAAAGTGTGATGGTGTTCACAGGGGTCTCAGGATGAGGGAAGAGATGAGGATCTGACTCCATGTTTCAGAAGCCTTGATTTATTATTTTATAATACATATTATATTAAAACTATACTAAAAGAATAGAAGAAAGGATTTCATCAGAAGGCTGGCTAAGAATAGAAAAGGAATGAAATTCTAACACAGCTTGTGTGTCAGACAGAGAGTCTGAGCCAGCTGACTGTGATTGGCCATTAATTAGAAACAACCACACAAGACCAATCACAGATGCACCTGTTGCATTCCACAGCAGCAGATAATTGTTTTTTACATTTTGTTCCTGAGGCCTCTCAGCTTCTCAGGAGAAAAAATCCTAAGGAAAGGATTTTTCAGACAATATCATGGCTACACTAAAGACTGTGTGGAGAACTTGAACGGGGCTGGGATGCCATTCACATGCTCAAGGTGAACATCAGCACCATCAGACAGTTCAGTTGGATACTGAGCAGCCAATACTGATTGCAAATGGACCCTCTGCTTTTCTGTGAGCTGTTAAATTGAAACCTGCCCCTCCCCTTCATTCAGCTCAAGAGATGCTATTTCCTTGTAAACAGGAGGCATCCTTAAATCACTACATAATTAAAATTCCCATTATTCTGCATTTATGAGCTGCTCATTCTCCTGCTGGTGAAGGGAATTAAGTTGCTCAAGAATGTTCCAAGTCAGGTGTTATTGACACCTCTGCACTGGTGATGTGGGTGTTCAGTGCTGAATGCAAACCATATCCCTGCCTGCTCCAGTGGTGTATGCCACCAATACTGCAGAAAACTTCTTGGCATGATTTGTGTTTTTTAGGAGAAAAACAAAATGAACAGACTTTACCAAACCATTATAACAACAAAGTTAAGAACAAAAGGCATTTAATCCCTCCTATATCTCTCCTAGAGTGGAAGAGGAATAGGGGAAAAAAAAGATGTGTGCAGCAGAAGAATGGTGGGCAAAGAGGTCTGGGAAACATCAGCTGACACAACTTCTTCACATTTGAAATTATCTAATGAAAGGAGCTTTGGGGGGGGTTTGTTGGAAAACATACAGAGACACTAGTTCTGCTAGGTACTTTAACATTTTTTAAAAAGGAAAAAATATTATTAAAATGAAATTTTTAAATTAAGTGAGAATATAACATAAAATTTATTGCAGTTTTATAATGCATGTCAATAGGCAATGGGTCCAGAATCTGTGTGACTGAAGTGCTACAGTGGAGACAAGGGAAGTAGGAAGGAAAATGTACATTTACTAAAGTTACCTTACAGCAGTTAACAAACTTAGAAAGAACACCTGGAAATTTTAAAGCACTAAATATTTCCAAGGAACAGTAATGATATAATTATATGATATTTCCATATACAAGTCTTTGGAACATAATACATTCTTAATGTCTACACGTTTGCACACCATATTTTTCCTCCTGCTTTTTTCCAGAGATCAAATTATATATTCAGTATATTCTGATTATTCCCTGCCTTTTCCTCTAAAGGCAGTGGCTTCAATTCTTAATTGCGACCCAGTGGAGATAAGTTCACCACAACATAATTTAATGAACTGTGGAAGAGTTACCTCTTTCTGCATGAAGTATCAAGCTGCATGTCAGAGAAAGAGTATCTCCTAGGTGATGTTTCAGTAGATAATAATTAAGTAAGACATTTCCTACAATAATATCAGCACACACAAATGCAGCCCTTCCCCCCAAATTGGACAATGCATGAAGTGAATTAATAAGCCAAGGACACTGTTCCTAAAAGAAATTCAGTCCCACAATTTCTTTCCTCCATGAAATCACAGATTAGAAATCAGAAAGCTACAGCACAGACAAGGGAATTTTCCTAGTTTTCCCCTTCAGCTTCAAAGGCTGGATTGTACTTGATTTACCCTTCACACCAGTCCTGGATGTGCCATCACCAGAGTCCCTTCCAAGGGTGGGGGGGTTCCTTTTTGCCCCGAATGATCCTGAGCAGATCAGCAGAGCACTCTCAGCTCACGCAGCTGCCAGCTCAGCACCCCCTGCCCCCTTCACTGGGGCCTCTGGGAAGGGATTTCTGCAGCACCAGCCTTG
>NW_005054484.1:680186-692896 GCF_000277835.1 Geospiza fortis | reverse complement strand
TAGCATCCCCTGTGAGCAGGACTGAGCTGTCCCCATCTCTGCCCCCGTTTCCCTGCCATCCTTCCTCTCCCTATCCACACCTGCTGCTTGCAGCCTACCCTACCTGAAACAGGGAAGGCATCCTGGTGTCCTTGTTCTTTGTATATTTTTGTTGCAATTTTATCTTAATTAGATTTCAAATTCCTCAAATTAGGCGTGCAAGTCAAATGCTGGCTCCTACTGAGTTCAGAAGGGTGTGTGGATTTTTTGGCATTTTTACATCATTCAGCCCCTTTCACCACAGCTTCCACACCACCACTAACAGATAATCATGTGATTAACATGAAAGGTGTCTCACAAAGAACTGCTGAGGCAGCGTTTCAAAAATTCGGAATATTTTAATATTCATTAATTAAATGTTTCTGTGTTTCTGTCCTTTTAGCAACCAACCACCAATGCTGTTCAAACATTCAAATGAAGGGCTAATTATTCATATTCCAAGAGAAACCTTCTTTGCTGCAACAGCAGCTGCAATTAGCAAGGCAAACCATTTTCTTGAAGTCATTTAGAGGAAGCAGAAGCAAGCACAGAGCTCTGGTCTTGACAGAAGCAAAGTATTTGCCATGTCCTTCTCCATGAAGAAGGTGCATGGTGTTAGAGGTTCACCTTTGGAAAAGGCAATTCTGCTTTCTGCCTGTGACTTTGTCCCTGAACGAAGCATTTATTAGACCTGTTGCATGTAATGACTGTTTTTATAGCCTAGTTGCATGAATCTGTCTCTGTTTATTTTATTTAGCAAGCCTAACTGTTCTTTGTCAGGAATTTCCCAGAACTAAGGCTCCTTGAATGCACAGCTGCATTTGGGTTGTGTGTCCATCTTCTCCACAGCTGTGTCTTAGCTGGGGGCACCTGGAAAATGGAAATGGGAGCCCAGGTGCAGGTGGCCAAGCAGCATTTTAGACACAGAATGGGAGAATCCACAGGTTGTTTTACTGATAGAATTCACTGTTTTTAACCATGAGAAGGAGCTGAAGCCAGACCCCCATGGCTTGCAGCCTCCAAGGAGGGGTGGCCAGGTCAGGTATGCAAAATATGTAGGAACCATTCTACACCACATTTTTGAGTCCATGGATTGCTTTTATGCTAACTGAAGGATCCAAACAAAGGGAAAACAAGTAAAGTTACACCTAACAAACCTCAATAGGAGGAGGTCTGTATGTCCACACAATAATTTTAGGAGCTCACAAACTTAATGGATATTGAAGCTCCAGTTTAAAGGGTGTAGTAACCAGAAATGCATCTAAAGCTATGCGTTTGGCTTGAGCTATAAACCAGAAATAATCTCCCCAAAAGGAGATTGAAGCATATTAGGAGTGCCCCACACCAGATACAAATAACCAACCAGCTGGAAAGTTGTATTTCCTCACTGGGCCAGAGCAGAGGGATGGTCAGCAGTAAATGTGCCTGCACTTAATGGCCCTTTTTGCAGCCCCACTCAAGTTTACAGGGAAAATCCCAGCCTTGGATTTCTTCAGAAGCCATATTTGCTTTGTCACTGCTCAGAGAACTTTTGAGGATGCAGAGCTCTCTTCCCCTGGCTGTGGTTCCCTGTGCTGCTCATCCATGGCTGCAGCAGTGAGCAGTGCTGTGTACAGATGGATTAAATACACTGCAACTGCTCGCAGCACCCACATTTTAACCCTCCTGCAAACATATTTCACATCTCTTCTGACATTTCTTTCTACATCTGAAATAGCAGAAAGGTGCATCTGGGGAAATAACCAAAGCTTCAGAATGGTTAGTCTGGTTTAAAATTCATTTTCCCCAAAAGGTGATGCAGAAGTGATGCATGTGGCCTCTGCTACAGCTGGTGCAAGCTCACCCTTCAAGCTGTGCTTCCATTCAGTCCCTGTCCCTCTGCCCAGACAACAGTGCAAGCCCCTGTGGAAGAGAGTGAGACTGGAAGGGGACAGCACCAGAAATCCTGCAGGCATTTCTGTAGGAAAGTTAGAGAGGGAAGGCCCTGAAGTGTCAGAACTCAGCACATCCCTTTGGATGTCCGGAGCTGCCAGGACCCCGCCAGGGGCTCAGAGACCCTGGCACACAGCCCAGAGCACCTGGGGATTTGATTGTGACCCCTGGAGCAAATTACCAGCTTTGTATGAGGACCTGAAAGTCGCAGAAGTTTAAATAGTATAATAATAAAATTATCACAGGGTGAAAATGTAGATTTTAGGAGTTTTGGTGTGGGGGTTATGGGGATAAGATGGAGGAACTTGGGCATGTCCAGCCTTTCTTCTTCTTCTTCTTCTTGATCTCTATTTTCTGCTGTGATGCTGGCACTTTGGGATTGGTTTAGAATAGAAGTGCACTGTCTAACACAGGTGATAGGTACAGGAAAGTAATTGTAAATATGATATACATAGTTTGTAGTATAAAAAGACAACACTGCCCTGGGAGCAGCCAGAGTGCCTGTGGCTGCCCTGCTGAGCAGATCTTGGCCGGGCAGAAAGAAAATTTTATAGATAAGAATTAATAAACAACTTCAAGACCAAGGATCTCCCTTGGATTGCCTTGGCCACTCCTACACATCAATAGCTAATTTGCTCAATGGTTATGCCTCCTAAAGCAGGTGGAGGCCCTTTAAAATGTACTTTAAAAATAGCTTTAGAAAACCTGATTCAAAGACTGTTGGAGATCTCAGCTCACCTTCCAGTGTGTCCCAAGAATTGATCAGCTCCTGCAGCCCCTGCTTCAGTAGACCTGAACTCAGCTGACTGAACATGATGCTCTGCCTTTTTCTTATTACTGGTTCGAATTCATATTCACAGTGCAGCACTTTGAATCAGAGGTTTTCCCCAGATGCCTCTGATGCTTATCCTCCTTTGTTAAAGAGAATGCTACTTCATCTTGCAGAGCTGGTGGCCTCTTTTCAAAATCTACCACGCTGCAAAGAATGATGTTGTCAGACAGACTGATCTTTCTCCAATAGCTTTTGCAGCACTTTTGTTATAAAGATGTTCAAGATAACATGGAAGAGAAAAGGAACAGATTTAGAGTCTCGGGATAACAAAATACAAAGCATGACAAAGAATCATGATACTGACACTTGGAATTGAAAGAGCTACTGAGTAAGTCTATTCTGAGTTTTGGGGAAGAATAAGGGAAATGAGGCAGGTAGGTTGCTAAAAATAATAAATAGATTTTTGTGAGAAATGATAACAATATTCTTTTTAAGGATTGTTCATTGCTTTGTTTCATTGCTGTAACTGACGATTTTTGTGAGAAATGATAACAATATTATATTTAAGTATTGTTCATTGCTTTGCTTCATTGCTCTGGCTGATACTTAATTGTGCTAACAGGAAAGAGCATCAGTCCAAGACAGCACACCTTCAGCAGTCTCAGCCTCCAATTCACAGTTAACTTAATCCAGGGAATTAAGTACAAAAAAAGGCCAGGAATAGCATGAATATCATGGGAACAGAAAGCCACAGCACTTACTCTGGCTCTATGAAACAGAAATTATAATGAACAGATTTTTAAATGCATTGATGTGGAGGGTCCTTAGTAACATTACACTGACTTAAAGTGATGGCCCAGCTTTTTGGGGCTGAGTTCTGCTCACAGGGCCAAGGTCTGTATGCAGACAGCTAGATGGTGTTTTCTCAAAGAAAATATCTCAATCCATCACTTACTGGTAACTCAATGTTAGCAGATTTCTACTGGTGCTAAATACTTTGCCAAACCTGAGATAATGAAGAGTAGAAAGTCCCCTAGAGAAGATCTCTTAGAGTACAGGAGGCAAAGCACAAGGTTCATCATGCAGCTGTACATCCAAAGACAGCTTGTGCAAGAGTGAAAGAGATTCTTCTGATACCCCCTTCATGGGAGTTGTTCTATTCTTCAAGTAAACAGAAATTACAGGTCCCCCTGAGCTCACCTTGTTTTGGCTGGATTTCCTATTTGGTGGAGTTAACCCTCCTCCTGTGAGAAAGAAAATCCCAAGGGAACAAGGAGCCCTGAGCCAGTGCCTGGTGCTAAATAAATCCTGGATGTCCTCAGGGCTGAGGGACTGCCCCTGTTCCACATTCCTGCAGTGCAGGAGAAGGTTCCTGGAGCAGAATTGGATGTTCCAGGGCTCAGTGCCCCCAGTGTGCAGCCAGCTGCTCCTGCCCTCACTCCTGTGAGGATTCTCTCTCTTTGCTGCACCCACTGAACAATTTTAAAGACCACAAACACCAAGTGGAGAACCTACACGGTGGGCTCTCTCTAAATATCTTTTTCTTGTATTCTACCTTTGCAAACAAGTTAAAAATGCAGCAAAGAGGAAAATTGCTAGTGACGCCTCAGACCTTGCTGGGTCTCCTACTGCTACCACTCTGAGCAGCACAGAAAAGTAGTTATGCCAATTAAGAGGGGTGGAGTAATCATTTGTGTAATAATTACATATCCCCTGAACAGAGAGAGACATAGTTCTCCCAGGATTTTAGCAGCTGTGGGAAACTTCGAGGAAAGAATTCAAACAATTATTATCCCTCTTTCTGTAACCATTGTTCATAGATATGGTTCTCCAGCATGTGCCATTCATAGGTCACCAATATTGTGAGAGAAGATTCCTAAAGGCCAATCAGGTCTAAGGTCCACCATTGTTTCTGTAAGAACTGTAGATTTCTAATAATAAAGTGTCTTTTCATGCCTTCTGATGAATCTGTATCACCTTTGGTTGTCCCCAATACCCCTTTGGTGATAATTTGGAAATAGCAGATGTCTAACTTGTCTAACTTGTCTAACTTGTCATTTTTGAGTGAAGTCATCTTGCACAATTTCTGAATTCTCTGGATGTTTTGCACAAAGTATTGTAGCCTGCACAAGTCTTCTAATTAAAACACTATCACAGTGAATAGCACGTACCAGAGTTGAGGATTAGGTGATCTTATTCCTGTAATAGGATTTGCCTGCTAATTGTCACTGAAATGACAGCAGCCTCTGTTATTAGGAGCAGAGGAATTGCCATGGTGGCTCAGATCAGCAGCCCTTCTATCCATTAGAATATCCTGTCTTCAGCACCCAGCAGTGTGTGATGGTTTAGAGGAAAAGGCAAGGCTGTCTGCTCTGGAATAAGCTGCTGCCAGGTAAAGGTTCCTCAGTGCTCTCATTACTAACACACAGGTTATGCCCTAACCCAGGAGCACTCATATTTCTTACAGAACTCCTTTTATGTTGGCAAATGAGCACAATCTTTTAACTTCTCTTCATAAAATTCTCTTTCTGTGACCCCCAGATAATGGCTTAATTCAGAAGACACACAGTGTGATGTCCTTGTTCCTCATCTGAATTTGTTTGTGGAATCCTTGTCACACCCTGAGCAGGCCATGGTTAGAACTTCATGAGAGACCAGAAATTGAGGGGTTCACCCAGAAATGTGTGACACAGTGATGCAAAAAGTGAGATGCATAGAGAAGACTCTTTCCTACAGCCTGCTCCTGAAATCATCAGGAGCTTCAGGATCAGTTCAAGGAATCTTGTACTTCACAAGACACCAGCAATGGCTGTGGAAATTGCAGCTGAATTCAGTGATAAATCCTCCTGGCTTTTAGAAAACAAATTCCGATCTTTAGGCAGGGCTGGCAAGAAAGAGGTGAGCTACAGCAGTTTCCTGGGCAGCTTCCCAGTGACAAGAGATCCAAAGCACCAAAGAACCACCTTTGGTGCCTCAGCACAGTCCTGCCCTGTCCCCCTGTGTGTAGAATGTGCCAGGAAGGAGGAGGCTGAGCAGGGGGAGGAGTAGAGGTGGGTGATGTGACAAGAGCAGCTCTCTGAATGCTCGTCCCATTAAAGCTCAAAACAACACCTGCCCATGGCCAGGTCACACAGCAGTCTGGTTCTGACTTTATTGTAAGCTGCAATAATTTAATGATTTGGGATTCTTCTTTCTTTATACTCCAAAACCAAGTGATTGTTCTGAAAGCTCACACTATGACTTCTGCATTTTTGTTTCTTCTGCATTAGTAAGACAAAAGCAAGTTCTGAAAGCAGCACGCTGCAATATCAGGTCATTATATCACAATACACTCAAGCTCTTTCAAATCATTCATTAGTCAAACATCTGCTGCAGATTAATACTGGGCCAAATTTATCTATTAGGTAATTCAATGGACTCCAGTACCATTTAAGCAGGGGATGATCTGTTCCAACACATGTACTCTCTGTGGGCAATTTACTCTGGTTTAGAGCTTCTCCCTTGCCCTGCTCCAGCTTGAAATCCTCTTGCAGAGCAGTTGCTATTTACTGGCTTGTGCTGACACATCCACTTTTTCTGACTTAATTCAAGAAAATTCAAAATGCACACATTGCCAAGGAAATTAATTTATTCAATGAGCCCAGCAATGTCTACTCTTACTAATTCTGTAATGCTGGAATAAACAAAGTCAGAAATTATGCTTGGCTTTCTAGGCATCAATAAAACCTCATAACACTGCAAGGACTCATAAATTTCACTGTATAAAACCTGGTATTAAGGCAACTCAACTTGGAAAATTCATATTAATTTTAACCAAACAACAAATGAAGCTAATATGTATTGATTGCATTAACAATTCATAAATGCACAGAAATGAAATAAACAGTCTTTATAGCATTGCCATGTCTTTGAGGCATTGATTAAACTCTGAAGATGCTGGTCTGCCACTGCAGCAGCTGTTCAGCAAGCCCAGTGTTTGTCCATCAATGTCTTTTGTCATTGGTCTGGCTGTCCTGCTCCTTCCCAGGTTGGCAGACATTTCAAAAAATGAACTGTCACCATGGGATAATCAATTAATCAAGCGTGAATTGCTTGACCGAATCTGCTAATGAATGTTAACATGTAAACACTTGTCAGGCACTGTCAGACCAGAGGGGTTCTGTGGTGCTCTTGGTGTCTGGGAAGCTGACTGGCAGCGCAGCCCGTGAGCACAGAGCTATCTCATTGTGTTAATAATGCACATTGCTTACAAGGATTGCTGTACAATAGATTAGCTGCAACCATAATGATTGTATTGATTTTACAATCTTTTCTCCTTCTGTGGAAATTGAGATGAATCTTTGGAGGAAGAAGCTGGTACCCTACAGGGACTGGGGGAGTATGCAGGGCATGAATGGTTGATGCATTTTCATGAGCCATTGCCTCTCCTCACAAGAGCAGTTTGTAGCCAATCCCTGTAATTACAATACTGCTTAGCAACACCCCAAAAGTCCTATTGCTGTTTCAATGATAAGCCTCATTCATAGGGATTACATTTGTTAAATTAATATTAAAACTATGCAACAGTTCTCTGTGAAGATGTACATTTTAATTATTTTGTATAAATATGGAGGCTTAAACCACTGTGGCTGTGATTAGCTGAAGAGTGGAGGGTAACTATTTCAGCAGTGTTAATTGTCTGCTATGCTACCCAGGATCCTAAGGCACACACTAAAGTATCCATTTTTGTTCTCTAAACTTATTCTTGAACCTTTAAATAAATCATTTTATTATCCAAACTGGCCAACAGAATGGGTTAAGGAACTTGTTAAACAAAAGTATTTTGTTTCTAAGGTCACTGGCTTTCAACCAAACACTAGATTTTGTCCGTCCAAAGTTTTGTTCCTTTTTTTTCCCCAACAAAACTCACAAAAGAAAAAAATTCAATATGATGTTTTTCTACTTTCAAACACAGAAGTTTTACATATAATTACACTTTTTTTCTGGAGCACTTCCCATCCTGAACAATCTCCACTGAACACTGCACTTTTTTAAATGAGAGCACTTATTCAGATGAAGGATTATGGATTTAGTAACCCAACTTTGGTCAGGCTGGTTGTAAATTCAGAGCCTCTAGCCACGTGTCTGTAGGGATGAGCTGCACTGTGCCCACTGTAAATGCTCCTGTTGTAAATGCAGGGCCACCAACAAAGGAAGGAATGATGAGGAGGACTCCATGTTATCAGAAGGCTAATTTATTACTTTATTATACTATATTATTTTAAAGAAAACTCTACAATACTATACTAAAGAATACAGAAAGGATACTTACAGAAGGCTAAAACGATAATAATGAAAACTCGTGACTCTTTCCAGAGTCCTGACACAGCTTGGCCCTGATTGGCCAAAGAGTGAAAACAACTCACAGCAGAATCCAATGGAACAATCACCTGTGGGTAAACAATCTCCAAACACATTGCACATGAGCACAACACAGGAGAAGCAAATGAGATAAGAATTGTTTTCATTTTCCTGAGGCCTCTCTTGCTGCCTGAGGAGGTCTCTGGTGTTGAGATGACCCCGAGGTGTTACGAAGTCTCTTTTTTCCCAGCCCTGCAACTGAAGAAGGAGTCGAGATTCATTGGTTCTGCTTTCTGAGGTTGCTTATTTTCTCTTATCTATTCCATTCTTTCTCTGACCTGCTGAGATCTGTCCAGCAGGTCAGGTTGAGGCACACTGACACCCTCAGGGCGGTGTTAACATTTTATACTAAAAACTATGTGTACTTTATTTACAATAATTTTGCAATACCTATCGCCTATGTTAGACAGTCTGTCTCTACTCTAAACCAATCCAGAAGTGTCACCATCACAGTAGAAGATGGAGGACAAGAGCAAGAAGGTGAAAGGCTGGACACACCCAGATTCCTCGATCTTGCCTCCTGAATCCCCATTCTAAATCCCAAAAATTCTATATTTTCACCCTGTGGTAAATTCACTGTCATTCTACTCAAACTCTTGTGGCTTGTAAATCTTTACACAAAGTTGGGAATTGGTTAAAATCAAAGGCACAGGTGTTTCTGACTCCGTGCCAAGGTCTCTGAGCCCCGTCAGGGCCTCCGGTCCTCCAGGGCAGCCAGAGGAATGTTCTGGGTTCCAACAGCTGCCATTCAGCTTCCCAGGAGAAAACCCCTGGGTTCAGGGAATGTGAAGCTCCCCTCTGGTTTCCAGGGGAGGTGTGCTGGAGGCTGGCTGGACCATGCAGCCAACATTGCCAGACTGCACACAGAAACCATTTTTACAGAATCTTCTTTTTAAAATTCAAACTCGCCATTATGGACAGGAACTATCTTATACCTTGTATTTATAGACTGGGGCTGAGCAGGATGCACAGCTGGGAAAGGCTGGCATTTATGGATAGGGGCTGAGCAGGATGAAACTCTGGGAAAGGCTGGCATTTATGGAATGGGGCTGAGCAGGATGCACAGCCTGGGAAAAGCTGGCATCCACGACTGAGGCTGGGGCGGATGGTCACACGGGGAAAGAGGTTATGGACTGGAATAGGAGTGTGCCCTTGCTGATGGAGTGACAAAACTATCCTTTGTCCCCTCAAAAAGGAAAGAAGCCCAGAAGTTTCTCTCCTCAATTAGGTAAAGACACCTCATCGGGTCTTGGGGACTTCGCCTCAAACCTAAGGATAGCTAATTGTTCAGGAGCCCTAAAATCCCACCTAGAAAAAGAAGAGAACAAAGAAACCAATCACTTTTGTGAGGTGTTTTACCAGGAGCAAGAGCCTCTGGCTCGGTTTTTCTCTGTTCGTTATTTTGCCTTTTATTAAATCTTTTTGTTTCCAACACTGCCACAGAAGCCATCCTGCTGATTTTTATGCCTCCAAAGGGGAGCTGAGCTATCTTGGGTGTGAAATAGACCCCCAAGAGCTTATGAGACCTGGCTGGAGAAGGCAACTATAACAGACTGGGGCTAAGCTGCTTCCCATGCTCACAGAGCCCATTTCTGGATGACTTTTCTCAGGAGTCTGGGATGGAGCCATGGGGGCTGTTCCAGGAAGCTCCCAAAGGGCAGCAGCAGCCCCAGCTGGGCACCTCAGAGTTCTCTGAGTAACAGCACACAGCAAGCCAGGAAAATGGCATTTTAATTAAAATCATTTTTATTGAGTGAACTTTGTGCGTGAAAATGGCACACAGACCTTTGGAACGATGTGCATTGGCTTTTCATTCTGAAAGGAAGCAGAATGTTCCTTTCTGCCTCCCAGATCACACAATGTTAATAATCTAATATAGAAAGCATCAAAGAATGAAAATGGCATCTGAGACAGAATGTATCACACTCTATACCTGCTTTGCAAAGCATGTAAAAGCATGAAAATATGCTTAATGCTAATATATATTTCATGCTAGTTACCCTATATAATTCTCTTTTTCATAGCATCATTAAGATTGGAAAAGACCTCTAAGTTCACCAAGTCCAACCATCAACTTACAAGGCCCAATCTTTTTGTCACATTATTGTAATAGAATATTCACTTAAACTTAGTTATATTATTACATTCAATGCAAACATGTGAGGTCACTTTCCAGAAAGTGACTAAACCTATAAACATTGGCTTTTTCAGCTTTTCAAAGCTTGAATTCAGATCAATGTACAGCTGTTTTGCTTCAGTCAAAACTGATTTTTTAATATTATTGCCACTTGCTTCTCTGGGACCACGTGTGATAGAGCAGAGCAGGGTGTTTCAGTCATTCCCTACATTACAGTTTGTAACATAAGTGCTGCTTCTGAATATCCATGAAATTCATATGTAGATGAAGTTATTTTCTCAAGAAGGAGACATGCCTTTGGAAGAGGGGCAAGCAAGGAAATCCCACCCAGGCTGCACAAAATATTCTCTAGTTGTGCCCTCTTGAGTGTGGTCTTCAAAATGAAAGGAAAAAGAGAAAGGCTGTGCTCAACTGTAACACAAATGTATCAGTTAATACAGCTATCAAGTTTGCTTATCCTCATGGAGTCTGGTTCACATTCATGCTTTTCCATCATAATTTATATCCTGGGAAAGGTCATGTAAATAGCTAGGAAGTACAGAGGGACGTTAATGTAACTAAAAATAAGGTTCTCATAATGACTATATATATATATTTATGTATAAATGAATAAAACAGCCTGCAATCAGCAGACATTACTTACAGCTTTTATTTAAGGAATGCACATTTTTGCTACTGCCCTGGATTTAACAAAGTCAGTAGCAAGCATGCATAAATATAAAGGATTGAAAAGCCATTCCCTACATTTATGAAGCCTGGACTGTCCCTATATGGCATTCTCAATCCTTCAATATTCTGTGATGACATTTTTGGGTGATATTATAATAATATTATAATAATAACTATTCAATGATATTGTTCAGGGTTTTTTTCCCAAGCTCATTAAAGCTTTGATATCTGTGTAGCTGCAAAAACCCCAAAATCCAAAGAGAAAGGCACATGGTAGGAAATACATGGAATGTGTGCCCTCAGTGGAACCACCCTGTGAACATCAGGACGTGGTGCAGCCCCTGCCTCTGTCAGTGGCTCTGAGCAGGCACCAGCACACAGCATCTCCTGTCCCAGTGCAGGTTTGCTCACCTCCAGGTGGCCCATGGGCTGAGCAGGTGACTCCAGCAGGCCCTGGGCTTTAGTGGGAGATGCCCAGGTGAACTGTGCCTGCAATGGATGTTGCCGTGATGGCCGAGTCCCTTCTGTTTCCAGCAGAGCTCACTTTCCTTTGTGGAGCAGCTCTGACATTTCTGACACGTGCTCTGTGTGCCTGTCAGAACATTTTTTCTTGACCTTTTGCCAAAAGCACCTGGGGCTGGAGGGTCCCCACTACCTGCCAGGGCCAGCTCTGCTCCACAGGCACCAGATGGGAATTCCAGCATCACCCCAAAGCCTCAGCCCAGCAGGAGCTGCCCTGCAGCCTCCTGCCTCTTCTTGTTCAACAGGGACTTGACTTTGGGGACTCTCTGAAGTGCATTTCGTGTGGTTTCAATCCATTTCCATACCTTCTAAAGTGCTTTATCCACAGCACATCTGTGATTATCCAACACCACATTACAGGGACCCTTTTTGGAAAGACTTTGCCTGAAGCACAGATTTTGCAAACGTAGTCATACATGCTAAACCTTGATCCTGTGCCTGCTCCTGTGAAAAGCAGTGACACAGTGTGAATATTTGCTTTATACTTAATACACTATGGAGTGATATAATGACAGAAAAGCTTCTCTGTGTAAACAGACTAAGGATTGTGAGAACCTACACAAAGAAACAACACCCACACTCCTCCCTTCTTCCCCCATTGCAAAAGTTATTTCTCTCTCTCTCAGTGGTATTACGGTATTTTTCAGCTTCTACACTTCTAAAGCTGATTTTAATTCAGTGTTTTCATTTTAAAATGCTGGCTGAAGATATAAAGAACATCAGTATTTTGAAGGCTAATTAAACTTGCCGTATCCATTTTCAAGCTTTTAAAAAATTATTTTATATTTATTTGGTTAATTTTAACATAGCAGAGGTTTGGGATTTTTTTGCAGTCATCTTTAATATTTTTCTGTTAAGATGAGGGCAGAACACTTATTTTATTAAACACAAAATGGGAACTACTCACAAATGTGCCTGATTACAGGAGAAAGGGATTTGGAAAAAACCTCAGGCATTTGAACAAATTTTTAAAATCATGTTTAAACTATGACAACAAGTGGTGTTTTTGTTGTTAATATTATTTCCACCTTTCCCCAAGGGCAGCTGGAGCCCAGCATGGGGCACAGTTTGCCCCCAGCTGGAGCTCAGAGAGAAGCACCAGGCAGGGCAGGCAGGGCTGGCAGGTTGGCTCCCACTGGGGAGGGAGCAGGAGGATGCTCAGGCTGGACTGGAAGAGCCTGAATGAGGGATGTGGGACTCCAGGGGCTCTCCAAAATGCAGTTTATTGTATCCAAAATGCAGTTTATTGTATCCAAAATG
>NW_005054484.1:644670-679810 GCF_000277835.1 Geospiza fortis | reverse complement strand
TATCAAAACTTGCTTCCATCTCTATTCCTTCATCAGACTCCACATTCAAAAATCTTTCTGCTAAGCACACATATCTGTGAGACTTTCTTGTCAAACTTTCATCCTTCCCAACCTGGAGCAGTCCTTAAAGATTTGGGATTCCCCTGCTGATGCACAACACCAGGACTGGGCTCAGAGGGCAGGAGGAGCCTGGGCTGTCAGGAGGGATGTGTGAGTGCCCTGGTGCTGGAGCAGCTGTGGGGAAATGCAGTCCCTGCAGCTCCTGGTGGCTCACACAGGCAGAAACATCCTCTGATACTGCTGCAGTGGCACAGCAGACTTTAATGTCAACTTTCTCCTACTGCTCTTTGAGATAAATACAGCATCCTCCTTAATCCTACCACTGGCTTAGCTGTGCATTTGCACTACCTACAGCTTACAGGATCAAGCCTGCAGTTGTTAAATGATCCAAGAGAAATGTATTTCAGGATTTTGCTATCTTCAAGCTTTACAGGAAAAGCTATTGGTGAAAAAGACAGTGAATAATCATATTTGTTCCACTATCAAATGGCAAAATATAAAGAAAACATTATCTGAATTGGATCAATTCAAAATGTTTATGCTGCTGCTGAATGCCACTTGAATATTGCTGGGTAGATCAATTGAAAGATGGAATTTGCCTCTAGTTTGGAGTTGGAAATGCAGGTGCACATAGCATGCACCTGATTAATCCACAGAAATCAGCAAAATACACAGAAAAAGGAAAGCCTGGAAGCCCCCAGCCCCATGTGTGGAAACACAGCAGCACCAACTCTACCAGAAATTATTTAACTTTTACTGATGAGCAAGGGATGTTCTTTGGGAAATGCAAGATTCCTGCCCAGCTGCTGAGGCACACAGCACTGCAACAACTCTTTTCCCTCATCCAAGTTCATCCCCCTGTGAGCCAGCTGCCTTTTCCAGGTAGTGCTTTACACAGGAACAGCTTCTGGCTGCTGTTCAGTGGAGCAGGCATTACTGTCAGAACATACATGGGAAGATTTCATTTCAAATTTACCTGACACGTTACAGATAATAGGATCAGATCCTCAGTTGCTGTAATTCCATCAGAGAAATCCTTGTGGGAAGCTAAGGAGAGCTGGTTCATTCCTGTCAGAACATCCATGGGAAGATTTCATTTCAAATTTACCTGACACGTTACAGATAATAGGATCAGATCCTCAGTTGCTGTAATTCCATCAGAGAAATCCTTGTGGGAAGCTAAGGAGAGCTGGTTACCTGCTGGATTTCTCTGGCTAATTATGTCATCTGCACCAAGTGTTGTTTTGCAGTCAGCATTGCAGACATGCTGAAAGAGTTAATTAACCAGCAGAGCTGTTCATGCTAAGTGTTTTTCTGCCTGTACTTTGTTAAAGAAAGCATAAATCTGTTTAGAAGAGGAATCCTTTCTAACATAGAGGAAATTAGCTCAAAGATAGCATATTTGTCAGCTAAATAGATACCTGTATCTCTCTCCCCACATATACATATAAAAGGATAAAAATAATCCTCTTGGTGGGTTTTATCTGTCCTTGCTCTAAATTAACACCTCTGTGCCTAAAAGGAACACCTGGCCCAGCTATGAGCTCTCCTGAGCTGGTCCCTTCAGCCCCAGGGCTGTCACAGCTTTTCCACTGCAGGGTGCAGTGCTTGCTGCCCTCTCACTCAGTGAGCAACCCCAAACACTGTGGGGGTACCAGTTGTGGGTTTCTCTGGGTCTGGATTGAAGGCACTTGAGGTAGTTCATGTTCAGACTCAGGTGTTCGTTATTTCTTATCAGTAAAACAATCTCACTAATGTGAGTTTGGGAGCTTTTCATTAGAAGGCACAAAATGGCCAACAATCTCTTGTTCCAAGGTCTTTTAAGACTAAACTGTCCAATTAAGAACTGACACCTGGATTATTTTCCCTTTTAACCCAATAACTGATCCCACAGAGCTGCAATGGGGACTTTTCTGCCCAATTACAAACTGCCACCCAAACCCATGGAGAAGGAGGAAGAAGAAGCATGAAGAAGAAACCCAGGACAACATCCTGTGCCCTCCATCTTGCTTCCATCCACAACACACTAAAAATCCCAAACCTCAATTTCTCACCAAGTGATACACTTACACTGCTCTCTATAATCTATTGCACACTTTTGTGGATTCCAATCTATCTTGAAGTCTGGGAAACTTTCTCCATGAGTGAGAGGCAGAGTCAGTGCTGCCCTGGGGGTCAGGGCCCCCCAGAGCAGACACAGAAATATTCCCTGGGTGCCCTGGGTTTGCACAAAACTCAACCCAGATTGTAGCATTAACTGATCTCCTTTCCTGGTTCTGTTTCAGCAGTTAAACCCTTGCACAAATGCAATCTGAAGTTCTAAACAGGCTCTGCTCTTTCCTGTCTCTGTGCTCAGGGCCCAGGGAAGAATTCCTTCACCCTTTTCATCCCATGACAGCAATGTCACTCTGCCTTCAAACTTCAGATAGAAAATGTACCAGTAATGCACAAGGTCTATCAGTAGCATAAGGAGACCTTCTAAAAGCCTAAAATTCATACAACTAAAGACCTTAATTTTCATAAATGTCCCGTGTGGCCTCAAAGAAAGGCTTTCTGCTGTATTTAATAAACATCACAGTGTAGGCATGCTGCCAGCCTTCACATGGGCCAGGGGACACACAGTAAGTTCCTCCATCTCCAGTGTTTACTTCATGGCTGCTTTGGAATCAGCAGTGGCTAACTGTGCTGATGGAAACCTTGCCTGAGGTGGCTGAGCAGTCATTAAACCCTTAGCCTTCTGTTCAATATGAAATGACATGCTCATTCTGCATTTCTTTCACTGAGCTGCTGTGGAGGAGCCATGATTCAATTGATATGCCTGGCTCAAGCCCAAAAATGATTGCAGTGCACTTTGCTGTAGCAGGCTGTCAGCTCACATTCAGAAAGCCATACAGGATGCAATTGTCTGGTCACTGGAAATAGCTTTGGTGCATATTTAAGCCATTTCAGTGTGGCAATATGAGAATTAATTCTCTCTTCTCCTCCTGGAAATCGATCATTTGCATGGCAGTGCTGCTCAGTGTGCACAGAATCACGGCATCCCGCAGCATATTAATATTTTAGTTTATCTCTTAAGTTATTTTTAGCAGCCAACTGTCCTTGTGTGAAGGCCCAGACTGCTCAGGCCTGTCGTGGGCTGCTGTCATGCAGCTCCCAGCACGCTGCAGCCTCCTCTGTGATTAAAGTCATCTCTGAACCACCACTCTGACACATGGAATCACCACACACAGGGTGCCTGGTCCCACCTGCTCACTGCTTATTAGCCTCTTCTCCTGCAAGTTTTAACAGCAGCTTGTGTTTCAGCTGATAAACACCTAGAACTGAGGCTCACTGTAACAACACAGCACTTTGGGATCTGTTTATTTTGAGTGACTGGAGCATATTCTGTTTTTCAGTAGGCATTTCTATTTTTAGCATTTTAATGATTGAGAAATTTCTAACGATCAAACTTAATTAAATATCAATATTCTGGCTTTACAGGCAAGAATCACATTCAATAAACCAGGTGGGTAATAAATTCTATTGCTTTGTCCTTCTTTTTGAAAATGCAGAAGCTTTCTATAGGAGCTAAAATACTAGAATATCAATTTGGAAATGGATTTATGTCAAATTTTATATGCTGAAAAGAGACGTGGTCCCCAACTGAAACTTTTGCTGCTTTTTTGTGACATAATAAAGGCTCAACAAGATCTGTGGTGTGTTAGCTGTACATACAACATATTAATTATCTCAATTTCTCTACTCCTTCAGAGCAGAACTTTTGCATTTTGGCAAATTAAGATAGTGCACATAGTTATTAAGGGATATATTAATTTTATTATTTCCCCCCTTCCAATACAGAGAGTGAGCATATGGGTTGTTGAAATCTTCAGCAATTGGTAATGTTACAGAATTTGAACTTACTAGGCAGAAAACAAGGGAAATGCCAATGTCAGTGGAGGAGCTCTGAGTCTCACAGGCTTCACCTTCAGGAGCCAGCCTTTCTGAAATTATGGCTTGATTTTGCTTTCTCTCCCCACATAACCACATTACACTTGTGATGGTCTCTGCACAAAGAAAACAAAAAAGAGAAGAATGCAACTGTAGCCATGATATTTTCTGAAAAATCCTTTCCTTAGGATTTTTCCTCCTGAGAAGCTGAGAGGCCTCAGGAACAAAATGTAACCAATGGTTATCTGCTGCTGTGGAATGCAACAGGTGCATCTGTGATTGGTCTCATGTGGTTGTTTCTAATTAATGGCCAATCACAGTCCAGCTGTCCAGACTCTCAGTCACAAGTCTTTGTTATCATTCCTTTTTCTATTCTTAGCTAGCCTTCTGATGAAATCCTTTCTTCTATTCTTTTAGTATAGTTTTAATATAATATATATCATAACATAATAAATCAGCCTTCTGAAACATGGAGTCAGATCCTCGTCTCTTCTCTCATCCTGGGACCCCTGTGAACATCATCACATGCAACTCATATTCACCTGTAAAACTGAAACAGAAGAAGGGTGGAGAGCTCTCTCATGACTTTGCTTCTCGTGTGATTTCTGCCCAATGCTGCTCTGCAGCTGCCACCACGGGGAAGAGGAAACTCCCCAGGAAGAGCAAATCCTGAGCTGGAGCAAACCTTGTGTCCTGCAGCCTCTCCCTGCTTGTTCCTGCACCCAGGACAGGGACTCAGCAGCACCTCCAACCCTTCCCTCCCCTCCTGCTCCATCCCTGAGGCCAAACACCCCATCCTGAGCAAGCAGGGCTGGGATTCTCACCCTTGGCAGCCAGGCTGGAGTAGCAGGAGGAGAAACCCTGCTCCCTGCAGGGCTCCTCTGCCTCGCCCCAGCAGATTGGCATCACCACTGAGCAGGGGCTGAGCAGTGTTTGAGCTGCCTGTGGTTAAACACTACCGAAGGGCAGAAAACAAGAAATTCCTGTATTTCACAAAACAGCTTTACTTCCCTACAGGAGAACCAAAGTGGGGGATCGTGCAGTAGTTATTTGCTGCAGGGGTTGTTATGTACAGTGGAGGTTGGGTAAATAGAGCACAGAAATATTAATGAAGTATTTCTGTACTCTGGTACACAAGTAATGACTGCTTATTCAGCTTTTGCATTTTCTTGAGCCAATTCCAGAGGGGTGTTATTTTTCTTTCTTCAGTCCCTTGCTTATAGATACACTTATGTTCACTCCCTCATGTGGTATATGATGTCTGAACTTTTTAAAACAATGCATTTTGCAGAAAAAAAATAGATTGTCTTATGTCTATAGTCATTATATGATACAACAAATACTACCAAACTGGTATAAGAGGAATTGAAAATCTTAATTCATACTATCAAATAAATCAAGTAAATCAAATAATATGATAGCTCTTCTTGAGCAAATCATATTCTCAAGAAAAGAGACCCAGATCTGAACTAATTTTTAAGAGTAATTCTACATAATAGATTCCATAATAGATTATAAAAATTCAGATGCTCAGTACCAAACTATCTGTCAGAATATAAGAGACATATGATGGGGAGGATATGAAAAGGGTAATTAATTGGTTCATCATTTATTAATTATAAAATAAGGAGTTGGAAGGGGTGGCTTTGTTTAAAACACCTAGACTTCACTGTAACCACATGTTAAAATCTCAGCAGGATTGCTTTTAGGAGGAAATGGGATAAAATCACATCATTAATTAACTTATAATTTATTAATTAAAAAGGAGGTGGAAGAGGCAGAATTGCTAATGAATATTACAGTCTCACTAAGACAATCAAGGCTTTCATTGTGCCCAACATGCAAAGCAAGGGCTGCCCCAATTCCTGTGCACACACCTGGGGGGTGGGCTGGGGGCTCCTGGCACAGCACACTTCGAAATGATTGTCAGGACTGTGTTTGAATGGCAGAGAGATGGCAGAGCCCAGAAAATGAAGAATGTGCTGTGATACAACACAGCCACACTGTCCCCTCCCTGCACTGCAATTCCCAGGTCATGAGAAACTTGTTCTGGGCACTTGGTCATGAAGGGATCAACACAAACTGCCCCAGGGGCCTTTGGGCTGAAAAACTGGGATGAGTGCTTAAACCTAGATAAAAAAGCCCAGCATTTGGTAATTAAAGCTGATAATAGCTTGATTGCAGGTCTGTATCTAGCAAAGCACTTCCGTGCATGCTGAGCTTGAAGTAATTAATTAGTTTTGCTTACAAGCTTTAAAAAAGTCAGGTGAATGACTTCTGTAAGCAGCAGCAGATCTGGAAAACTAAGCTGAGGCTTACTTTGAAAAGAGATTTCTAAAACAACCTGCAGTTTTCTTTCTGTGTCACTCATATTTCAGCCTTGTTAGGTCCTCCATGGCAGATAATTAGATAACACAACACTGCATCTGAACATGTGCATTCACTGCTTAAATTCACTGCATGTCCTAAACAAGCCAATAAACAAAAGGTCTCAGGTGCTCAGCAGCACTTTGCAGGATGAGGCTGGTAATGAGAAGCGACTACTCATAGGACTCCTGCTTATGTCTACAGTAAAAGCACTCCTGGCTGCAGCCCAGATAATCACAAACATCCCTTTTGTGGGTGTGGGCAGGTAAGAAGTGCCACAGCCTCCTGTGAGAGAGCTCTTTGTCATTTCTTTCTCCTGTCTCAGAAAGCAGCAGCAGCATGGCATTGCTGAGTACAGCAGCAGCCACCCAGAGAAATTGGATCTTGTGTTGGAGTGGGTTTGGGAGCAGCTGTACAAGGCACAGAAGGTGTCCTGTGAAAAGCAGGGCTGTGTTTGACATGCCTTCAGTGGCTCAGCAGCAAAAGGTTCCTGGCTGCTGAGCATTATTTCTCACAAGTGTCACCTGTGCCTCCACGGGCCAGAGAGGTGCTGAATTCATGTTTAATAGGCTGCTTCTG
This sequence comes from Geospiza fortis, assembly GCF_000277835.1. Lineage (NCBI taxonomy): Eukaryota > Metazoa > Chordata > Aves > Passeriformes > Thraupidae > Geospiza > Geospiza fortis. The sequence goes on along the minus strand of NW_005054484.1, from coordinate 672,874 downwards.
TAAACACATCCTAATGGAAACAGTGTTTGCCAGCAAGGGCAGCTCTGCCCATGGCTTTCAGTGGGAGTAAAGTGCCCCTGTGCTTGGATCTCATTCTGCACTGCAGGGCCTGTGCTCCTGGCCGTGCTGGTAGAAAAAGCACGCTGAGGTGTTTTCATATCCAATTCTGCAGGCAAATGCCACAGTTAGCACATGCCCCCCCAGGGCAGGAAAACCCAAAAGAGCCAAGAAAATCTCTGTGTGCCATCTCAAGGAGCTCTTCTAAGTTTCACCCTTAAGAGAATGAAATCTATATATCTATATAATATATAGATCAATATGTCTATATAATATATATCTATATAATATACAGATATAATCTATATATTATATATATAGTATGTATATCTATATAATATATATTATATAGATATAAATCTATATATCTATATAATCTATAATTATTGAAACAATTAGTTTAGACTTATATAGAGGCAATCCAAGGCTCTGCTCCCAGATAAATGCATGATTCATTTCAATGGCTCATCCTAAGCACAGAGAAGTGATTGCAGACCAAACCTGACCACAGCTGTGCCTGCCTACATCACCTTTCAAAAGACTTGGAACAAATCCTACTCAGGACCACAGCAGGGCTTACCTGGAAGAAGCAGCCCTAGTTTCATTCATGCATTTCAGTTATTTTAATTTTTTTTTTCAGTGCAGTCTGAGCCAAACTCCCCAGCCCTAACTAAACACTGCTGAAATCTGGCATCCTCCTCGTGTAATTGCCAAGGCATTTCTATTTGTGATGGAGCTCAGCTTTATATCAAGCTTGACTTTCTCACAGATATTCATTTCCACAGTCTTTTATTTCCCATTGACTGTAACAATTCAGAGCCACAACTCCTCCTGGTATGGTGTGATGAAGGTGCAGAGCTTTGAGCAGGAGCTGAAGGAAACCATCCCCAGAGTGTGTCAGTGCAGGGCCAGCAGCACCCTGCCACTGAACCACTGGAAAGTAAAGCTCCTCTCATCCACAGAGCTGTGAGACAAACTCTGCTATGCATAAATCACACTGCTGTCCAGGGCTGAACACCACACAGGTGCTGTTTTAGGAACTCTACCTCAAAACAGCCAAGTTAAGCTCACTATTGTAAGAAATCCTTGCTCTTTAGAAGGCCCAAACATGTGGCACTAATACCTGCTAAAAATAATATGTTTCTTTCAAAGCAAAAGGAAGCAGAAAACTTAAAGAAAGTACGCTTTCAAAAACATTTCAATATTTGCATTTTTGCTGATCTAGAGGAAGAAAGGATCCAGGTTGCCTGAGAAATGGATTATTCAGAAGAATAATGTGAAATTCTTTCCCTCTAGGTGCTGCTTGTGGTAACAGGGGAATCAGAGCCTGTGTTTAATTTCCCCAGACAGCTGTGCAGACCCAAACAATGTCAAAGATACTGCTTCAGGGAGTGCTACATCACACACATGGGGCACTTTGCTAAACCAAGTCTCTCTGCTATTTTCCACAGCAACCTGATCCTTCCCTTTGAATTTTTATAAAGGTGTAGCACAGGTACAGTGAGGCAAGAAAGGGTTAAGAGGAAAATGTGGTCTTCATACTTTTCTGATTTTGTGAGCATGAATCTCTTTCATGGAACAGCTGTCAAGTCAGCCAAGGAAACAGGTCTGCTTAGGTCTCCTGACAATACCAACTGCTGCTGTTCATGTATCCTCAGTGACAGCAGCAAGATGAAAATCGAAATGAATCGCTCTACAAATGAGACACTTTTCTGCTTTGACTTTCCAAATGTGACAGTGTTGTTTGTTTTTTCAGTCAGCAACATTTAGAGATGTTAGAAGGCTCTGGTGTCAGGAAGTTGCTCAGGGGGCAGTTTCAAAAATTTCAAAATAAAAGAGGGGAGAAATCTGCATAACAGTTGCTTGCATAATAACGTTTGAATTTCTGTCCATTAGTACTAGTGCTACAAAACTGAGCAGCAAAATATTCCTAGCCAAACAAACGACTGCAGGCTTTGAGCAGCAACTGGGAACATTTCATATCTCGCTACAAAGTATTTATTCATTATCCTTGCTGTGCTAAGGGTGCAAAATGTGGGTCCTGGCCACAAAGCTGAGCCCTAGCTCCCCTGGAGGGGCTGCAAAGCACAGATCCATTCCCTCCTGCCCTCTGCTTGGCAGAACCTTTGTCAACAGATCACAAATTACAGAGAAAAAGATTGTTAAAAGCGTTCTTCTTCTTCAATATCGGTTTGAAATAAGAACATTTGACCTCCTATGCAAAGAGCTGAAAACACCCTCCAAACAAGCATCTGCAGTGTATGTGAAATAATATTTCTCCCCAGCTTGTACCAGGAGAGCCCAAGGCACAAGGTGTGCACTGAAACCCATCAGTTCTCTTGTTTTGTGAAATATGCAGCAAGAAACAAAAACCAAACTTGTAAAAGACTGATTTTTTAACAGTTGCATTAAAACTCATGAGCCGTATCAAAACAAACACTGAAATATATTTTGTACATCCAAATGAAACCTTCCTTTTAAAATACACCTTCACTGTGTCATTCTTCTCCCAATGTAACACCAATAAAAATCCTATTACAAGAGGCACATTCCAGCTTTTAGATTTCCCCACAATTTCAAAAATAGAAAAAATGAAATGCTATAACCCCTCTCCCAAAAAAAAAAACCAAACAAAAAACACAAAAAAAAAAAACCACACACAAAAAACCCAAAACAAAAACAACAACAAAAATGGAGCAGGCTTTTAAAAATGCATTATATATTTAATTTTATTTGGCTTCAAAGGACCATAGGGCTTACAGACTCCTCTCCATGGTGGTTACAGAGGTGCCTCTCACAGTAGATCAGCCCAGGCAGTGCTGCAGCAGCACAGACAGAAATTCTCTCACATCAGGATGGTTTTGGAGTGTACTCGGGGATTTCTTGTGTAACTGGCTCAGTTACTCAGTGATATCCCAAATCTCTAGAAACTTTTGGAAGTTTTCTGCAAATCCACCAAGTGAAAACCTGTTCTTAGTCCATGAATATTTCTCCAAAGCCCATCTTTGTCAAACAATCAGCTTCAAAACTTTGTTATGTCAAGGAAAATTTATTGTAGGGAACAGCCTCTCAAAATCCCTGGGTTTGCAGTTGCCAGCTGTGAGACATCCACAGAGCCCAATTCTGTTTTAATAATTAATATCAGCACTAGGTGCTAACAGCACTTCCAATTTGAGAGGCTCAAAGTGATTTACAAATAGTAATTAAGCCTCCAAACATGTTGGGAGTATCCCCACATTACCAATGAAGGAGGCAAACTCTGTCATCTGGTCACTTTATACAGAAAACCTGTGGGATTTGTCAAGAAAAAGCATCAAGAACCACACAACTCCAGCTCTGTACTGCCAGCACAAAGCCATCTTGTGTTCCTGAGGTTTTGTTAAGCTTTTTTTTTTTTAAACTATTTTCAGATTATACAGTATTTTATTGAACCATAGGGATAAAGAAAGAGAAATTCTCCATCATGAACTGGTTGTTTATGATAACCAGATTATTTTGCATCTGGTCATCTCTGAAGCTGAGGAATAAGTGAAGATGAGCACCATGTCACTGCAGTGCCCAGCACTGCTTTGTCAGATCTTGTAGTTTAGCTGCTAAATTTAGAGCTATTCTTTAAAACTCTCCATGCTCAGAATGTCTACTTGGGCTGCTTTTTAAACTTTGTTTTCCCCACAAATTAGGCAACACAGCAGATTTTTACAAATAGCTGGGGAAGAGGCAATTTTTTTTTTGTTTCTTTTGAAATTGCTGCAATCAGGGGTGTGTTCTGCTGAACAAGTGGCAGTAAAGGGACAGTGTTGGTGACAGAGATTTGCCTTTTGATTTCTTTGTTGAAGGGTGCTCACGTATGACCCTCTGCTCTCGCTCAAGACAAATTCTCTGCATCTCTAAGTCAAAGACCGGAGAGCCAGTCCAAACTTAGGACACAAAAAACCTCAAACTATCAGAATAGTCAATTATACAAAACCTTTACCAGATGTTGCCTTATATATCAAGAGTTCATTATCACTATAGTGCAAGGATTCCATATTACCAGAGTTTCATACCTCCTTGATGTTTCTTGTAGGCATCTCGTCTAACTACTGACTGTTCCTGGTCCTTGCAGTAGCCATCTGACTCCAGTTCCCACCAATCCACTCTTTTATAATACTGTTCTTATTAGCTACAGGTGTGGCCTGTTATCATCAGGCGTGCTCTCAATCTTTAGTAATTTTAGGGGATAAGATTACATTCTATACCATCTTCATTTACCCATACTGTATGCCCCTACCATTCCCCCTTTTTCTTTTAATTAAAGAGTTGCAGCATTTCTAGAAGGACTGATTCAAATAAATTAACACCGTGACACATTTATACATTTCATTTAGAACTAAGATTTATACAAATGTTCAAACAGCATACTATAGTACAGATATATATATATTTCTAAGTGTTCATTCAGTTCTATAGCTTTTCCCAGTTTACAAAGCACTTATCTTCAAGGTCTTTTACACTCATATTTAACAAACACCAATAGCAGTAATTGATACTTTTTGCCGATAGTTTAGTACTCAAATCCTGCTTCCCCGAATCCACAGGGTTATATGGTCTAGTTCAGTTTCCCCAAATCCATGGGGTTATATGGTCTAGTCCTGAATCCACAGGGTAATATAGTTTAGTCCTGAATCACGTCGGGATCACCATTTGTTGTCTCATATATCAAGAGTTCTATTATCATTATGGTGCAAGGATTCCATATCACTAGAGTTTCATACCTCCTCAATGTTTCTCCTAGGCATCTCCTCTAAGCACTGACTGTTCCTGGTCCTTGCAGTAGTCATCTGACTCCTGATCCCACCAATCCACTCTTTTATAATACTGTTCTTATTAGCTACAGGTGTGGCCTGTTATCATCAGGCCTGCTCCCAATCTTTAGCAATTGCTCCAGGTGCAACTCTTTACGGGATAAGATTACATTCTATACCATCTTCATTTACCCATACTGTATCCCCCTACAACCAGATGACTGATGATAGAGCTATCAGCATGCTTTCTCTTCATTGTAGTGCTGATGCTTGTGCATCAAAAAACTCCCTCAGTCCATTTGTGGAGGATGCCAAAAGCCAGAAATATTCGGTATTTTGTTTAGGCAGTCTGAATTCCTGTACAAACAAGCATGAGGCAGCTCAATTAGCAGGACTGCACTCCCAAAGATGTAACAATCCTGAAGTGCAGGCAAAGCTTCCAGTGCTGATCAATCATTTCCCATCCTTCCCAAAGAAAGCAGAGCTGCTGCCAGCTGGCACAGGGCCAGTGAGGGGCTTGATAGGGAATGCAAGAGAATTTAATTCTGGGGGTTTTGGCAGCACTAAGCTGAAGACAGAAGAGTAAGTAGGGACTTCTTTGGCTGTCAGCAACAGAATATTGCCCTCCTCCACAGGGACAGGCTTGTCCAAGGAGCATGTAAACCCCTACAGATTTCACCCTATGGATATCAGGCCATTGCCTCCCCCTTCTGATATTTTCTATGTGCCTTCATCTCCTTTCTAATCCTTCCAGAGCAATAGCCTCTATTTTTTTTAAGCCTCCAGTATTCCCCACCAGTGCATCTGATCCTTTTCCATTTGGCCACTCCATCTGAAAAGTAGCCCTAGCCCTTCAATATCTCTGCACTCCCCTGACAGGCAGAGGAGCAGGGCCAGAAATTATAAATTACTCTATTGTGCCCCCAAACTGGCAGCCCAAGCTGCTTGCTGATGCATAAATTTACAAAGAATATTCCTGTCTTGGCCATCCATGTGCCAGTCTGGAGCTGGGGTGGCAGAGCCAGCCTGGCCAGAGCCGGTTTTTACAGGGCTCAGTGTAGGGATTCCAAAGGGACCACCCCAAGGACATGAGGTGTGCCATCAGGTGTGCCAGGTTGCCCTGCTCTAGGATACCAGTGGGTTTTTTCAGAGCACTTAAAAGGTATAAATAAACTGCTCTGGCACAACTGAGCTGGGTTTGGGGATGCAAAAAGCAAGAAATTTTCACATCTGTCAGATTAATTTGAATGATGTTGGTTAGTCAGAGCAGTTCAGTGGTTTGGAAAGTAAAAATGAGTCCTCAAGAGAGGAGTGGGGCCTCAGGGAAACTGATGATAAACAGAGTTACCAGCAGGCTACACAATTTCCTGCAACATTCATCCATGAGTGTGAAAGCCATGTGTGTCTGTAATTTGTATGTGCACACGCACATCCACAAATCAGACTGGAGAAAGAGCAAGGGGCCTTTTGTCCCTTAAGTCATTGGAGCTGAATGGATTTAACCAGCAGCCTGATAAATTATAACTCCCTTCATTTGCTCAGGTGCCACCCTCAGACTGTGGCAGTGTCCTGGGCAGGGATGGGTGGCAGTGCCAGTCCTGGCCCCTCCCCAGGCAGCCAACAGGCAAGAACTGCTCCTTGCCATCCTGCATTTCCTTCTTTGCCCATTGAAGGAATCCTTCTTGCTACTGTGCAGCTTTTAAGTCAATCCTGCCTTAACAGTTTTGAAGAATCCATATAATACATATAATATTTTATATTTTATTTAGTTATTATGCTTGAGCTACACCAGAAAAATGTAACATTGACCATTTCCCAGCATTTTTGGAAACCCAGGATTCCTTTTCTTCCTACCTGAGCATTTCTTTTTCAGCCCAAGTCCTGGTTTGACTGGCTTTTCTGAATGGAGCACCATAAAGAAGCACAATATTTCTGGGATTATAGAAAGTGGGTTCACTGCAGGGTTCAAGCACCAGCTGTTGATCTTTGTTCCTGTACTTTGTCATAGCATTACTGCAGCCCCTAAATAACACAGGGCTGAATTGCCAAACTAAAACCACCTCATTTGTACAGATTCCCTGTGACAAAAATAGCAGGACCCAAATTATTGGGTAATGCAGCTTCTGGCACTGCACAGAATTGATCAACAGCAGATTGTAATCTCTTTTAGACCAGTATGAATAACCAGATGTAAACTGGTCCAACAGGAGTCAGAACCTGCCCACAGAGTGCACCCAGCTGTCTCTGCTCATCTGCTGAGCACCAGGACCCTCAGGCAGGGAGTGCTGCTGGGGAAGGAAGGTCCCACCTGAGCCTCAGCCTGGCTGCTGGACAGCTCCAAAAGGGCCTTTCTGCTCCTCATCAGGGTCTCTGGCAAGGGCTAAAATGGCCCAGAAAGAACTAAGTTTGAAATACTTGGGAAATGTGGTTGCAAATTTTGTGTGTTATAGAAAATCAAACACCCAGAGTAAGAGAATCCTGTATTATTTGGGAGTAAAATGCCCATGAAGGTCACACTGCTCAGTACACGGTGACAAGCACATTTTCTAAAGCCAGCCTGGCATTCCAGTGCATCCTGTGCAATCCCAACTCTGTGCTGAGTGCAGGTGGAACCTCACTTCATAGGAGAGACTCCCATCCTTCTGTCATTAAAGATACATGAAAGACACAGCAAATTCAGAGACTTTCAGAAAATACACGAAAGACTTAGCAAATTCAGAAAACTGGCCCCGTGATTTATTTCAGGTATGATTTTTGGTCCTGTGATGTATTTCAGGTATGATTTTTGATCCTGTGGTTTATTTCAGGTATGAGTTTTGGTCATGTGATATATTTTAGGTACGATTTTTGATCCTGTGATGTATTTCAGGTATGATTTTTGGTCATGTGATATATTTTAGGTACGATTTTTGGTCCTGTGGTTTATTTCAGGTATGATTTTTGATCCTGTGGTTTATTTCAAGTATGATCTTTGGTTCTGTGGTTTATTTCAGGTATGATTTTTGGTCATGTGATATATTTTAGGTATGATTTTTGATCCTGTAATTTATTTCAGGTATGATTTTTGGTCCTGTGGTTTATTTCAGGCATGATTTTTGATCCTGTGGTTTATTTCAGGCATGATTTTTGGTCCTGTGGTTTATTTCAGGTATGATTTCACTTTAAAAGTGAAGCATTAATGGTATAGACAGAACATACAGTGCACACAGTTTCTGACAGTGCAAGAAGGGAGCTTTGAGTATCCAGAAGATCAGGAGTCATTACTTTTTTGGTTATTCTGATCTGATTTTTTTCTGATTTGATTTATTTTAGACAAACTAAAATGGGTTGTAGTACAAAACCTCTAAATAAGCTCCTGCCTGGCAGCATGCTGGAATGCACCTTGCTCATATTCCCCACCTCCTGCACTGGGGGAATTTTTCTGTGAGCAGCTGTTTAGAAAGTTGTTCTGCCAGGAGCTCTTGGCCATGTGCTGCATGCAACATTTTCACACAATAAATTTAAGAGAAGGTAACCTCATTATGCAATTGTTCTTGTGAACATTAGGAAAGCTATTAAAAATTGATGTGATCATTTATCACAAGCATAATTATTACAAATACTAATACAACAGATGTGATTATAGTTTACAAGTCAGTGCTACATGGGAGGATGGGATGTTGGCAATTGTTTGTCACACTTGGCTTAGAATTAATTTTTATTAAATAATATCATAAATGCATCATTTTGTTTTTTCAACTGTGCTCACAGATGGATGTTTGTCTTCTAGTGGCTCACTGTTTAAGTTCTCTAAATAGTTGTAACTTCTAATATTAAAATGAGTAAGGCACCAAATTATGCCAAATATTTCACATGCTCCACATGTCAAACCCAGTTTGATACAAAGGATTGCTTGTGTATTTTGCAGAATGCAGGACACATTGTACAAGTTAACCAGCTTTATAACAAAATGCTCCTTCTGGCTTGATGCTAGAAAATATTGCTTCTGAAAGGAGATTATTTATTTATTCATAACAAAAACCCAGCAGTCCTGCCATGTGGTTTGATGTCAGATATGCAGTGTCAGGCTTGCTCTGTTAGCCAGGACCATTTGCCTGCCCTGTGTCATCTGTAAAAATCTCTGTGCTCTGTGTTTACCTTTTGGAGCACTCCTTCCAGACATAGGTGTTTGCTAATATCCAAATGCTAAATAAATCAATAACAAGTCAGACTTTGTGCAAACAGGAACAGAAGATGGGGTGTCAGCATCACCCTGGGACACATGACTGACAGTTAATAATTTCCTACCTAGTGGTCTATAGATAAGCTTATTTTTGCTTTCACCTTAATACCAGGTTTTATGCAGATGGCATCAAAAATACCTCTTCTACTGTCATTTATAGTGACATTTGCACTCAGCTCATCTAATAGCCTTATTCAGCAAATACTATCAAAAATATGCAGCTAAATAAGAGTGCTTCAAAAAATGTTAGAATTCGTTTCTAAGGCCCTAATGCTACCTTTAATTATCTATAGAGCAGAAATATTGTCCCTGTCAAGTGTAGGCTAATCCATTAAATTCAGGATTTTGAATCCTTGGTGGTGCCTGTGATTTCAGCATTTTCCTCCCCTACCTCTTCTGCCTGGTTTCAAAAAAAAAGTTGCAATGTGCAAAATGTGGAGGTTCTTGAATGGTGTCCTTAAAACAAGGATAGGGGTGAGCCCAAATACCAGGCAGATGGAAAATTAGATTTAAGGGTAGATGAAAATACCCCTGCCTTTGAATTGCTAGGATAAAATGGAACAGATACCTCTCAGTATGGGGCTGTCTGTGAGAGAGCTGAATTCACTGCACTGCTTAATCCGAGGAGAGGAGAAACAGAGCAATTTATCAAAAGCATAAAACAGTATTTTCATCCTGCTGCTCTCCATTCACACAGGAAAAAAAAAATCGTGAGTTGTTTAGAGAAAGCACAGATAGGATTGTGCTCGAGATTTCCAGGGAGAGGAACAAAACTGGGCTCTGTCCTCGACTGCTGCAGCCCCTGCTGCCCTGGGCACTGGGGCTCACACCCTCGCTGTCCTGTCCTGTCCTGTCCTTCCATCCCTGTCCTGTCCTGCAAGCCCTGCCAGCCCTGCTCTGTCCTGCTCTGTCCTTCCATCCCTGTCCTGCCCTGCCATCCCAGCCCTGTCCCTGTCCCTGTCCCCCCCAGTGCTCCCAGCCCTGCACACCCACAGCCCTGGTGACATGCTGAATTGATCATGCTGAAATCCACGATGCCTCACGAGGCAAAGGGGTCACGCTGAACCCCCCCATGGTTTCTGTGGAGACAAATCGATTCTCAGCTTTTACACCTTAGATGAGTTCTAAGTTTTCAGCCAAGTTTTGTCCTAATTTTAGCTCCCACAGGAGATAGAACCAGAGTAGGTAAGCTGCTGCTTTCACTCAGCACAAACACTGGCAAACCCAGGGGTTTTATTCAACCCCAAATGACAACTTTAGGAGGAGAGACAGCCAGAAAGCTCTCTGGCCTCCCAGGTGTGGCATTCACCTGAAATACAGATGACCTAAGATCCTGTCCTGGTACCAAATTAAACACAACAGAAGGTTCAGCCTGAATTTGCACATCCCTGTCAGCCACACACTCTGACTCAAATGGAATTTAATTCTTTCTGCAGAAAGGAAACTCTGGCAGCTGAATTTGAGAGCAGCACCTACACTCAATTGACCTTGTAAGGCAAGTTCAGCCCTAATATTCACACCCTTAAAAGCCATACAGGAGGTTGAGAAGGCTGACCCATCTCTTATCAAGGTATCATTCATTACCAAACACATTTGTCAACTATCTAGGGCAGAGTACACAGCTCCCTTCCCTAGAAAAGCCACAAACACAGATATTTGCATCATTTCCAGACCTGCCCATTTTGCAGCCAGTAACTCACCAGGCACAGCCTGAGGAGACCCTTCTGGTCACTGCCCATGCCAGGTGCCACCAGTTTGTGCCCTATCTGCAGAGGGACACCCTGGGGACAGCCTGGCAGGGCTGGGTGCCCTCCCTGGAGTGCCACGTCCCAGGCAGGTCCCTCCTGCCCCTGCTCTGGCACAGCCAGCAGAGCTTTGAGATGCACAGGATGGAGGGAAAGGCTCAGCTTTATGGAAATGTTATGGAAAGCTCTTCAAAAATCCTTCTGGAGTAGTAAAAAAAGAAAGGGGAAGTGAGTATTGTTAACAAAACAGAGCCCCTTGAGACGTATTTTATTTGCCAAGCAATGTACACAAAAACCAGATTAATTAAAGTTACATTCGTATATTTTAAACAGCCTTAAATTATTGATTTCCATTTTAAAAATATATGCAAGCACAGTTTCTTCAGCAATAAATTTTTAAGATGGTGGGACATTTTACATCATACTGTTCTCTGGAGGCTTTTCCTTGCATCTTGGATTGTTCATGAAGCCAGGAATAGAGGAATAGCAATACTGTCTCTGTGGACAAATCAAGTCACCCTTTCACAGGACAGCATCACTTTCCATTCTAAAATTGCACAAAGCAAGTGGTAAAATAGACCAGTAAGGCACAAATTTGAACAGAATTTTTAATTCAATGCTTTGCTTCTCAAGCTGCAAATTGAGTGAAGTTTTACACGCAGGTGATACACAGAAAAGTCTTCATAGGTTGAGATTTAAGTCTTGTAATTTTTTCTCAAAAATGTTGGACGATAAAAAGCATCTAACCTGCCCCTCCCCAACTCCACAGAGTGAGCAGAATGTGCAGGAAAGCACAGTCAGAATTGGTGCTTGATGTGAAGAACGGCCACTGAAGCTGAAGCTTGCAAGTTTTTTGACAATTACAGCTCTACCCTGCTGTCCTTCAGTGAAGCTGATGGGAGGTTTGCCTGAAATTGGTTTTGTGAAGCCAACAATGTGAGACTGCCATGAATATTTTAAAGTAAAGGAGTTGGAATACTCTAATGATCTTATGTAAATCTAGTCTAAGAAATTCATTGGTAATTTTTTTTGAATGGGTCATTAAGCAGGGGAGAAAAGGTTGGAAAGCAGCCTGAAAAGGAGAACATTTTCAAAAGCCAAAATACTCCCCAAATGCTTCAGAGCCATCCAATTAATCTAGCTTGGGGAAGCCAAAGGAGAGCAAAGTGACAGAGCATCAAATACATGAGTAACTACAGGCAGATGCTCCAGTTTTTTTCAGGAGACAGCAGGAAGTCAGTAATGCATAGTTACCATGCTTAAATGCTGAATTTGAACCTTGTATGCATTCAAAAATGCCTGTGATTTAGCATTTTGCTCCTTATCATTAGTGCTAGAAACAGAAGTCCTGCAAAAATCCCAAAACAAGCAGGAGTACAAAGCATGGTGGTGCTACCTCTGGTGAGAGTGCCAGCACCTTGTGGTGCCCTGGCTCACCCAAATCCTCAGCACTGCACAGGACACTTGTTTGATTGGCTGTTCAATTAATTCTTCTTTTTTTTTCTTTCTTTTTTTTGCTGTGGAACAGCACAAATATTTCTCAAGAAATCGATTTTTTTTTTTTTAACCAACAAAACTGCCCTTGGCAGCTGAAGGACTTTTAATGCCTGATCTTCTCAGTCATTATGTGAATGCATACTATTATTTGGAATGTGGGAAGAGCACATTTATGAACATTTTTGGTGAAGAAGTGGCTGGGGTGGGGCTGTGTGTGCACAGCAGACAAACAGTTTCCCAGTCTGCCTGGCACAGCTCACTCATTAAATCCCATCAGTTTTCTGTTACTTTTCTCTTGAAGATTTATTTTGAAGATTTATTCCAGAAGCAGCACCACGTCTGCAGCGTCCATGCCACATTAGCAATTACTTACAAGTGTTTGGGATGTTGAAATAAATATGTACTTGTTCAGCTCATGCCCATGGAAAGGACTTTTCTCCAGGTGAGCTCTGGTTGAGGTGCACTCGGATCCTGGGGTGCTCTCCAGCCCTTCTCCTCCTGTGCTCAGGAGTTGTAGCAGGTTCTGTCTCAGGTTCTTGAGTTTTGAGCTAAGGACTGATGGCACCTTGTGATTTAATTTGGATTGCCAGCCTTGCTTGCTCAGGGAGACAGAAGGCATCAGTAACCAGGAAACATTTAGATCATATTCCCACCAATTCCCACCAGAGAAGTTTTTTATCTAATTCCTGCAGGAAAAGTTCTGTTCCTGTCTGATCCTCACGACTGCAGCTCAGTGACCAAGTTCCTGGCAACCTGCAAGGCATCTCCTCACCTCTGTGAGGCAAAAAGCCCTGGTCTTGGTTTGGAGGGATGTGAGGGTGACTGTGCCCACTCCAGCAGGCTGAGTGGGCACTGGAGTCAGGCCACACTGGGCTGGCCAAGCATCACTCCCATAACCAGAGAAAAAGGGGCTGCAGAACAGCAGTGGGCACAGACTGAGGAGCCCTCCCTCTGTATTTCCAGGGTTTGGCAAATTTTCCAACAAAGAAGTCATCTGAAACACTTGGGTCATTAGAATGGGTCAGCTATTACCTATGCAAATACCTGAATTAGCTTCAAAGAGATATGAATGTTGTGGCATTCACATTCTCTGGAAAAATTCCTTTGCCCAGGATTTTTCTCCTGGGAAGCTGAGAAGCCTCAGGGAAAAAGGAAAACAATTCTTATCTCATTTGCTTCTCCTGTGTTGTGCTCACATGTGGAATGTGTTTGGAGATTGTTTACCCACAGGTGATTGTTCCATTGGATTCTGCTGGGAGTTGTTTTCACTCTTTGGCCAATCAGGGCCAAGCTGTGTCAGGACTCTGGAAAGAGTCACGAGTTTTCATTATTATCTTTTTAGCCTTCTGTAAGGATCCTTTCTGTATTCTTTAGTATAGTATAGCAGAGTTTTCTTTAATACAATATAGTATCATAAAGTAATAAATCAGCCTCCTGAGAGCATGGAGTCAGATGCATCATTCCTGCCTTCATTGGGTCACCCTGCAAACACAATAGCATGTCTTTGAAAAAGTGATCCTAGTATAAATACCAAATAATTTTTTATGAGGGAAAAAATCAGATTTTCATGGCTTTACTTAGAAGTAACGCTGATGGCAGCAATTCTGGGAAAAGACAAGTTTGGGTTTATGTGACAAACAGACCTTCACAAATTACTGAGGCTGTTTTGTAAGCAATTGGTGACCCACTGAAATGAGGCATGCAAGATACAGAAAAGATCTGGGGCCATTCCAGTGATTTAATAAGACGAGGACAATGCCAAGTACAAATAGAGGTAAAGTCTGGAAAAAACTGTAACAGTGAAGCCTCCTACATATAGCTAATCCAGATAATTAAACAAGAAAACCATTAAGATAGATATCATCCCTCGTAGCATACTTAGTGGCTTCAAAAAGAACTCCAAAACTGGTGTTTATGTGTGCTGGAGAAAGAGCTGGTACCCAAAGATGTGCTCATCATAGACAAAAGTATTATGATTGCTTTTAGGGAGAATTAAGAGACCTGGACCTTTCAGAAAAGTGAATAAAAAATATTTTGTTGACAAAATAACTGAAATTGGTCAGAAGAATTTTACCTAAATCCCTGGTTATGGGTCAGACACTTGGGAATGTCTTTGTCTGTGCTCCAGATCAGGGAACCCAAACTCCTCTCTGTTTTTCCCCCTGACACCAAGTGTCTCCTTTGGCCTCTGTCAGAGTGCTCTCCCCTAAATGGGGCTCATAAAGCAAAATAATGCTTCCCATCCAAAGCTCAAAAAGTAAATTTGTACTGGAGATGGCAGCTGAGTACCAAATGGCTTGGTGTAAACACAACTCATGGTTCCTCCATAGCCTCTGTGCTTGAAAACACCACACTGATTAGGAAGCTCACTGTTTTGCATGCCATGAAGCATCAGAAGCATTCCTTTCATTCTTATTAGGAATTAAGAAGTAGAATATAATTGTCTATACTGAAAGGGTTCTATATGGTCTCTATACTGAAATATATACTTTTTTCTCTATAGTGAAATATATCAATTTTTTCTCTATATTGAATATATATTCTATATATTCTCTACATTGAAAGGGTTGGAAAGTGTTGCCTATATTCAGACATTACAATAATGTCCCTTTCCCAACCCCTGGAGTAGGGAAGCATTTTGGATATTTATAAACTTGTTCATTAGTGCTCCCTTCCCTCCCATGTCAAGTTACATAAAGAATGAACAGGAGCACAAAAATTCACCCAGGGCCAAGATATTATTGATCATCATCATCATCATAACATTCCAGTGACAGCTGCTTACATTTACTGCTGCTCTAAATATTAATAAGGGTTAACTCTAAGTTATTGGCATTATTATAGAAAGAAATTGGATATCACATTTCTGTGTAAATTCCACTTTTTCATCCTGTAAATATCAGTGCATGTTAAATATTTGAATTTTCACTGTGTTAAAGGTTCTAAAGTTCAACGGTAATTAGTGTAATCAGGTGCCAAATGATTCAAGTCCCAGGAGAGCAGTATTAGAGAAGGAACTATGGCAAAACTTCAAGGGCTGAATCTATGGTATAATTAGTATAAACACTTTTAGCATAATAGCATAATGATATAATACTTATATCATTTGTTCTGTGGATTTTGCAAAGCACTACCTATAAAAATGTTGAAGGACCTTAATTTGACAAAAATAAGGGTTAAATTATCTTATAATTATGTGGCAGAGAACACAAATTACTTTAGGGAGAAGCCTAGCTAGTTGGATAGATGTTTCTGCAGCACAATCCAGAAATCAAAATTATATAAATCTAAGTGCTGTCTAATGTTCCCTAATATTTACTCTAAGTCTCATTTTCCTCCTCCAGAATAATTTCTGTTTCACAGGTTTGATACTGAATCCACTATCAGGAGAGGTGGTACCTCAGAAAGGAGAGCATAAATATCTGTCATCAAAGAAAAATAACTAAGCTGTACACAGCAATTAGCAGCCTTCAGTTCAAAATCTAATTTTGGAGTCTTGATTCTGGAAAACCTGACAAATAGCTGTGATTTCACTCCCATGAACAGCACTAAGGGATCTCTGAGAAAACATAGTTAAGACCTTGCATATAGGCAGTGATGTCTTTCTGGAGAGCATCTGATTCCAAAGGTAAATTCAAAGATCCCTGGTGCTTATGACTTATTAAAAACAAAAATCTCCAAAGATAATATTTTAATTAAAGCAATATCATTTCCTTGAATGCACAATTTCCTCTCTGTCCCTCGGTCTGTTCAGCCAGGCCTTGGGCAGCAGGAGCAGTTTGTGAGCCCCAGCATCAATGAAACCCCTGTCTCCTGGAGATTTGTGTGTCTTCATTGGCAGAAACACTGAGCTGGTCAGGCTGAAGCTTTTCTAGCAGTTGGGACATTTTTGGAGTAGTTTTGTCCTGCAAATCCTTGCACACTGTCTGGCATGGTGTTTGCCGGCCTTCCTTACCCAGGTGCCAGCCCCATGCAGCTCTCAGGGTGTGACTCCTGCTGGGATCCCTCCTGCTCCTTTGCCTGATCCTGACCAGTGGGTGCAGCAGGGATGAGAGGCAGGAAAACACACATGGACCTATACACTTGTAAAAGCTTTTTCTCCACATAAGCCAGCTTGTTTCTAAAATAAACGTGTGTCCCAGTGACACAGCAGGGAGGGTGGCACTGGTACAGACACTGCAGCTGCTTGCTGCCACTGCTGAGACTGGAAACACAAATCTCACTCTTCCCCCTGCCCTGTTCCCATCTTACTCAGTGTCCTGCAGCCTCAGGGGGAATCAGTGTGGCACCTCTGGGTCTTCTCCTGCAAAGTATTTGGAGTTCAGCCCAAAGGGAGAATCATTACAGCCACAGGATAAACAATGCCCTGGTAAAGGCTGTCTTCACCTTTTTATTTTGCTGGGACCCATTCTTCTGACCTTTCTCCAGAGATGCTTATGTGATATGATGTGAAATACTCACCTAATCTAGATGACAGTGCAACGAGCTCATAGCCAGTGCACCAGGTGGGTGTTTTCAGCAGCTGAGGGAGCTGACTGTGCCAGGCTGATTAGTGCTTAACACAAACCAGCCTGGACACGTCAGGTCGGCCAAGAGCTGCATTTTCTGTGTTTCACACAACATTCACAGAACCACAGACTGTGCTGAGCGGGGAGGGACCCATCAGAGCCACCCAGTGCAGCTCCTGGCCCTGCACAGACACCCCAACAATCCCCCCTGTGCATCCCTGTGGGTGCTGTCCAAACACTCCGGGAGCTCCAGCAGCCTCGGGGCTGTGCCCATTCCCTGGGGAGCCTGGGCAGTGCCAGCACTCTCTGGGGAAAGAATTTTTTCCTGATATCCAACCTAACCCTGCCCTGGCACAGCTCCAGCCGTTCCCTGAGGTCCTGTCCTGAACAGGAGAGTGAAGAGATCAGAGCTGCCCCATTGTGAGGATGCTGAAGACCCCACTGAGGTCTGGCCTCAGTCTCCAGGCTGAACACACCAAGTGCCCTCAGCTGCTCCTCACTGAGGCTTCCCCTGCAGACCCTTCCCCACCCCCATGGCCTCCTTTGGGCACTCTCCAATGCCTTCATGGCTTTCTCCTGCTCTGGTGCCCCAGAGTGCCCCCAGCACTGAAGGTGAGGCTGCCCCAGCCCAGGGCAGAGCAGAACAATCCCCCTGGCCTGGCAGTGCTGGGGCTGATGCCCAGGACAGGGATGTCCCTGCTGGCTGCCAGGGCACTGCTGGCTCAGCTCCAGTGGCCACTGGCCAGGAGCCCCAGGGCCCTTCCTGCAGCTGCTCTGCAGCTCTCAGAGCCCCCACAGAGCCAGGGCAGAGCCCAGCCCTGCCTCAGCTGAACTTCACATGGCTGGGATTGCCCTTCTGTGCCACTGCCTGAAAACTTCACATGGCTGGGATTGCCCTGCTCTGCACTGCCTGAGAACTTCACATGGCTGGGATTGCCCTTCTGTGCCACTGCCTGGGGCTCTGCAGGGCCTCTCTGCCCTCCCAGGAGCCAACAGCTCCTCCTCATTCATGGCCACCAGCAAACTCCCTGAGGGCTCCTTTGGCTCCTGGCTCCAGACCATGAGTGAAGGTGTCGGGCACAGGGCTGAGGGTGGGGCCCTGCAGAGCCCCACTGGTGACAGGCCCCAGCCTGGTGTCACCCCAGCCACTGCCACCCTCTGTGCCCAGCCCTGAGCCAGCTGCTCACCCATCCCACGGTGAGTTTGTCCAGCTGTGGCCTGGACATTTTGTCCAGAAGGATCCTGGCAGAGATGGTATCAAAACTTTGCTCAAGTCCAAAAAGATTCCATCAAGTGGCTTCCCCTGATCAGCCAGGTGGGCTCCCTGCTGCAGGAGATCAGGTCTGACAGCTCTGACTGCGTGGTCCTGCCAGACCCTCAACACCTCCCAGAATAAAGTTTTCAGTGATTTTAGCAGGCTCTGAAGTGACACTGACAGCCCTGTAGTGTCTGGGGTCCTCCTTCTTGTCCTTCTTGAAAATCAGGATACCATTCACCAGCTTCCAGTCAGCTGGGACCTCTCCAGATCCCCAAGACTGCTCAAAAATCATCAAGAAAGGTTTTGCAATGACATCAGCAGCTCTTTGAGGATTCTTGGATGAATCCCCTCAGGCCTCATAGATTTGCAGGGATCCAGCTGGAGCAGCAGATCTCACCCAATTTCAGGGTCAGCTGGGAGCTGATCACTGTCACAGTCATGGTCCTCCAGCTCAGGGCACTGAGCCCCCTTGGTGCCTGGTCTGTGTTGAAGACAAAGACAAAGAACACAATAAACACTTCTGCCTTCTCCCTGTCCCTGTTTGGGAGGCGACCTCTTCATCCTGGAACAAGACATTGTTATTTCTGCACTCTCATTTTGCCATTAATATATTTGAAAAACCTCTTTTTTATTGTCCCTCACATTTCTAGCAACCTCAAGTCCAACTGAGCTTTGGCTGCACAGACTTTCTCCCTATGGTGGTGAGCAGCATCTCTGTGTTCTTCCCACAGCACCTGAACTTGTTTCCACTGGGTGTAAATCTTCCTCTTTGGCTGAATTTCCAGGAGGAGATTCCTGATCAGCCAAGCCACCCTTCTGCCTCACCTGCTTGACCCCTGACATTTGGGAATTGCTGCTCCATTGCCTTTAGGAGGTGATGCTTAAAAAGTGACAGTGCTGATGGACCCAGCACCTGCCTCAGCATTTTCCCTGGGGATTTAACTCACTGCTTCCCTGAGCAGCCTAGAGTCTGCTCCAATTCATAAAGTGTGTTTTCTAAACTCCTACCTGTTTGATTGACAATTTAATATCCTTTTGGATCTTTTTATTCCCCATGAAAACAAGCCCACCACTTCAAATGAAGGATGCTGTGTTTTTAATCAAATGTCAGGGTTGAGCTCCGGTGCTGTGGTGGAAAGCATTTGGCAACACAGGGCATGCAACAGCCAAGTAGAGGAAGAGAGCTCCCAAATATGTTCTCCTGCTTCAAGGTTATCTCTTAGGCTGAGGATTAGATGTTCATTTGCCTTGGCTCATGTCAGGGAGTGCTGCCTTGACTTCCATCCCCTCAAAGTGCTGCCTGTGCTATATTTAAGGCTGAAATCTTGAACAAAACTACACCTTTATATATATACTGCTATAATTGAACAAAACAGGTACTTTTCAAGCACTTCAGCCCAGTCTCCCTGTAAGTATCTCTCATTCTCCTCCCAGAGAAGGTTTATGTAAATCTTAATTACTGCATCACAGTTCCAATATTTACTGACATGCTGTAAATCCATTGTGTACAAAGCAGACTAGGATCCAATAATGCAGAGGCATTGTTTAATTATATGTTTATTAGAGCAGTAAAACTAATAATCCCCAGTAAAATCTTTGAAAATTATCCCGTCATGATAGAGTAATCACTGTCCTTTCAGAGAGGATAAAAGCACAGCAAACAGACACTGCTTTGTCACAAAGCTGCAGCAGGCACAGCACACACAGCCCAATTCACTCTGTCAGCCTTACACAACCCATGGATTTAAAAACATGCATTAGGAAAGCAATGGAATCATTCAAGTTTCAGTGCCCATATCAATTATTTCTTTTCAGTGAGTCTCACTCCCAGGGAATGGATTCTAAAAGCTCATTTTATACACACAGCTCTGATCCAAGGCCAGGACAGCTAGGAGGTCTCTCCTTTGGACCAGCCATCTGTGAATGAGGCCAGTCCTGACAAGTCCTCTCTGGGGCACTTCAGCAGAGCTCTAGCAAGCTGGTTTTGATATGTACACAGCACATTTCTGTTCAGTCAGGTAGCATAAGGACATTTTGCCTTTTGCAGGTTTACTGTGCACATGTCCTCTTGGTTGGGGTGTCCCATAATGCATGAGGATGCAGGCCGGTCATGTACCAGAGAAAATGTATATTTATCACCAGCTTTCCCTATAAATTCGTTCTAACTGGGAGAAGAACACTTATTACAATGTGCATGTATTTTTCCATGTGGAGGCAAAGCTTCAGTGTCCCTTTATCTGTTCTTCAGCTTAAGGAGCTGTTCTTCAGCTTGTGGGCTGTGGCTGTTGCTAAGACAACTGTGGTGCAGCCGTGACAATGGCCGTGATCATGCACCACAAGCTGCAATTTACCCACAGGTTCCTCATTTATTGGAGCAGAGAAGCAGCAGGGTGGCTGCTGCACCACGTCCCACATGATGGAGTGCTGTGAGCACGGTGTGAGTGGCTGTCACCACCTACTCTGGGTCTAAACAGATGCTGCATTTGAAAGGAAACCCAATGCTTGGTAAATGCTTTATCAAAGTGTAACCTCTGGGAAAGGAAATTAAGGAAAACCCTTCCACTTTGGAATCGCCTCAAATAAAACACAACTGTCCACATTATGAACTTTGAAGGAGTTCCTTAATTTTGGTGCACACCTGTAATATCTAAATGTAATAATCCTTCAGAGACTGAGGAAACAAGCAAGAAACAGCAGTCTGGGGCTTTGCATTTTGTCACTCCATTACCTGGCAAGGAATAGGGCAGTAACTGGGATTCTCATGCACAGCCAGCACTGCTTCATGTAGTGTGTTTTACCACCTGGGAGGATGAGCTAACAACAAAAGTTCTTTGCTCTGCAAATGGTCTGTACTGTGTTGTTCACTTTCTGGGAACACTTGAGGATCAGTTAAAGTGTTGTCCAGCTCCTCAGGAGCAGCACTCCAGCAGCACAGCCTTCCCTGCTGCCAGCAGGGTTCCACAGTGCAGAGTTAATGTGGCCAGCAGAGTCTTACATTCCTGTGCTGGCTAAAATATAAAATTATTGGGATGCTTTTTTAAAAAACAGTGTGTTGCAATCCTATGGCCATGCAAAAGGAAGTGATGAGTCACTAAAGGTTAATGAGAGAGGGATGTGCCCTGTGTGGGCTGGGCTGAGCAGTCACCCTTTTGCACAAGGCAGGGCTGGAAGAAAAGAGCACCTGAACCCTCAGATTACTGAGGAGCTCTTAGGGCAGCAGCACAGCAGAATTCAGTGAGGCACTCTGATATTTCTGAATTTCAGTTTTAATATCTGCACAGCACTTGCAGTGCACAATGAAATTGTATTGCTGCTGCAATGACACTGAGACATCAGGCAAAGGCACTGCCTGTCTTGTTTTGTGTATCCAGCCCCCACAGACATGCACCTTGTGTTCAGGGGCTTGTCAGCACCCAGCAGCTGTGTCTGCACTAC
The DNA here is from genome assembly GCF_000277835.1 of Geospiza fortis. Taxonomy (NCBI): domain Eukaryota; kingdom Metazoa; phylum Chordata; class Aves; order Passeriformes; family Thraupidae; genus Geospiza; species Geospiza fortis. The sequence continues at coordinate 651,368 of NW_005054484.1, read as the reverse complement.
TGCTGATAACAAGCACTAGGGAGTTGAGGATTGAGAGACAACTATGGAAGGTGGCTACAAAATGCATGTCAAATATTCATTTTCTTGTAATCCAGTACTTCCATTTCTCTGAGAGTTCCCCACCTCACCAAGACATTTGTAACTACAGGTTCCCACTCGGATTTTCTCACAGACATCAGCCAAGCCAGTCTCATTACTTGAACAGTGCTTCACACTCTACAGTGTATAGGTCTTTAAAATTCTTCTTCTGCCTCCTTGTTTCATCATGTATTTATTTTGTGCATAACTATTTTTGTTTACTGCAATAAAATCCATTCTCCTTAAGGCACAATCTATAATGAACAAATAAAAAATGTTATTTTGTTCAGAATGCGTTATGAACAGCTTAGTATCAATTTTAAGGAAGTGTGACTAGCTTCCTAATGGCTTCTTATTTCAGTTATTTCTAGCTGCAACTAAGCCAGACAAATGCTTTAAAATCATTCCTATTAAAGCACTTGAGAGGTTTTTAGCAATGCTTAGATGTGCCATCAGTAGGACATTTAAATAACACACCTAAAAATAGAACTGTTTCTAGAGATCATACAGGAAACGTGCCATAAGGGAAATATGCTTATGATAAAAGAGATTTCCTATACATATTCTTAGCTTCATGAAGCCACTTGAGAATCCCATTTTAGAGACAGGAAATTTATGTACCTTAATCCTTATTTATGTTCTTCAAAATCAAACTATCTTCCAAGCTGCTCATGTCTGAATGCTCCAGTTATGTCCTAAAGGCTCAACACTTTGGGAAAATTTCTGCCTTGCAGGACCCTGATTTCAGATTTAGGTTTTGAGTATTATTTTCCATATTTGGAGTCACATTGGAGTCAAATACATCTGAACTCAGGAAACCAGCCCAAAATTTTCCTGTAGCAATTCACATCTCCCAGGCTTCAACACATACTTTGGTCAATCTATTAATTCCCTGATTTCAGCTTCATAATGGAGTTCTCCAGATTCCATGGAGCTCTGTGGGACTGCTGAGCACGAAAGAAATGCCAGAGCAGCAGGTGAGGTGCACATCCCACTGAAAGCCTTTCTGCTGCTGTTCCTTCCTGCATTCCTTGCCTTTTTCCCAAGAAACACACGGATTGGATTTGCAGGGTGCCCCAACGAGGGCAGGAATGATGCATCTGACTCCCTGTTCTCAGAAGGCTAATTTATTATTTTATAATACCATATTATATTAAAGAATACTATACTATACTAAAGAATACAGAAAGGATCCTTACTGAATGCTAAAAAGATAATAATGAAAACTCCTGACTCCTTCCAGAGTCCCGACACAGCTTGGCCCTGATTGGCCAAAGAGTGAAAACAACTCCCAGCAGAATCCAATGGAACAATCACCTGTGGGTAAACAATCTCCAAACACATTGCACATGAGCACAACACAGGAGAAGCAAATGAGATAAGAATTGTTTTCCTTTTCTCTGAGGCTTCTCAGCTTCCCAGGAGAAGAATCCTGGGCGAAGGGATTTTTCCAGAGGATGTGAATGCCACACACATGGATGTCATGAACATTACAATCAGCTCTTAGACCGCTACAGATCCAAGGAATGGTTCCTATTGTTCTCCACTTTTGTTTCAATTAGGGCTGTTACACAGGCATCCATTCACTCACTCTGACATTTCCCTCTCACCCCTGGAGCTGAGCAACTGCCACAAAACAGGCAAGTCCTCTGGGCTCCATGCATTGTTTGGCTCTTGGTTTGTACAGTATGCCAGAACCAAATTCAAGAGACAAATTCTATTTTTAGGTAGAGGAGAGTGAGTGTTTGACCCTGTTAGAAGTGAGTAATGGCTGTCAGTAAATGCACTGAGGCTCTGAGCTCCCTGCATTGCCCCACAGCACGTGGTGGTGTCAGATTCTCCCACACTTCGTCCTCAAGGCTTCAAACCACAACCATCACTGGGGAATTTGCAACAGCCCAAGAGTGTGGTCAAGAGTTAGACATCATCCAGCACACTTTGCAGGTCCTTCATTTTCCTCAGAACAGTACCTATAAATAAGCAAAAATTAAATCTATTTTTGCAAATAGTATAAAAGGAACTAGAGAATGTCTTATGTGTCCCCTAACTGTAGGAGGGGTTGTTAGGAAGAATGAACTACTCCCTCTGCTACCTGGCTGGACAGCTGCTGCTGATGAATTTTGACATGGATACTATTAATGACAGTCATTTATGTGGAAAGACAAAAGCCCAATCTTCTCTTCACCTATCTTTTGAGATAATGGTAGAGATTGCTGTCCTATTCCTGAAGGAAAAACAAAAAAGTCTATAAATTCACTTAGATGTGTGTGTTCAGCTTTCTATACATCACTCTGCAGTTTTAATTTTTAGCCCATTATGTCATTGCTATTTATCAACAACCTGACTTCCCTTCTTATGTATTACATTTAGAAATCCATTCAAGAGTATGATACACAATTCACTGTGGCACAAAACACAATGCATTAATATATTCCATTCAATCCCTACAAGCCCCTTCTCTGTCAGTCAAAAATCACAAAGTGTAATGCTTCCTCACTTCCCATCACCTTGAACTCAGCCAATAAGGAAAGAGTTAATTCTAGTACAGAAAAGCAAGGTCCACTCATTTAATTCCTTTCTTATTGACTCATTTCTCTTAAATCAGCTTAAAGAGCAGGTACTTTGTTTTAGAAATTGAATCACAGTTTCACTTTGGAAAGGCAAGCCCTGTCAATATTACGGATATGAAAGGGGTTGTGAAAATTCAGACCTGCTTGGGGCCTACAGGGTGATACTTATCTCTGCTGGGTCAACTGCAAAAGTAAAAGGATGTTATAAATTATGTAAAATTCAGTAAAATTTAGAAGTAAAAGGTTGTTATAAATTATGCCATAAAGGCTGGACCAGGAGCGATTGGAAATAAAAGAGAGGAAATGCAGTAGACCCCAAAAATGTAAGATTTCTTTTCATTTTTACACAGATACAAATTGTGTATATAGAAATTTGCATTTGAAGGGATGTATGTTAGGTACTAAGTCAATAATTCAAGGAGAAGAGAGGAAGCAGTGAATCACTCAAAGGACCAGAGACAGTGACTGAAAGATCTGTTGGGATGCATTTTTGACTGATGGAAGCATTTGCATTTTCCAGGAAAACAAAACAAAACCCAGAAATGAATAAAACAGAAAAGAAAAACAACAAACCAAAAACCACCAAAAAACACAAAACCCCACAAACAGGAAAAAAAAAACACCACCAAAAAAAAACCCAAAAAATATTTCATAAAGAGAATTGAGTTTTTAAACTTATCCAAAACAACCAAGGATTTTCAGTTCTCTGGAGGATGAAGCTGGATGGTACAAAAAGCAGGTTTTTTATTAAAAGGTTTTTTATTGGGTGGGGTTGAGATTCTCCATTCCCTCACAGCCTGTTTCTCCCCACTGCCCCAGCAGCTCTCAGTCCTTCCCCAGGGCACCTCAGCCTGGAGCCTCCCTGACAACAGCAAGAGGAGAAGAGAAAGAGAATTCAGAGAAAAAAGGAAATTTGATGTAAATATTACCTGAGTAAAAGGGTTAAGAGGAGAAGAGAAAGAGAACTCAGAATAAAAATGAAATTTGATGTAAATATCACCTGAGTAAAAGGGTTTTGGTGGCAAGATAATAGTTTGGTATCATAGTGTACTTTGTTTTACATGGCAAGCTGCAAAATGCAAGATAATAGTTTGGTATCATAGTGTCAGGACATGGCAAGCTGCAAAAGTGTGTCAAAAGAAAAGAAAAGGATGGAGAGAAGTTGCTAAAAGAGTTCAGGCAACTAGGAGCCACCAAGGCAAATACATCTCCCAGGACAAAAGCTCAAATTCCAAAGGCATGCAAATTTCCAAAACTAGGCATCTGTATTCATTTCAGTCTCCTGCGAAATTATAAACCCTGTTTACTGATAGAGAAAATTCTTTAAATGTAGTTGTTGTGGTAAGTTAATTATTGATGGCATTTTAAAAGAAAGCAGCATTGGGGTTTCCTCCATGGGTGCACCTGGGGGGAGGGAAGGAGTAAATCAGTGACTGTGGGGTCCTTTTCTCAGACCTTTTCTTTCAGACATGAAAGCAGCTATGGTAAAACTATCACTAACAAAATCCAGATGATCAAAGAGCTTGCAGTAAGTCTGAAATGTCCCAAATAAAAACAGATTACTTAAATTGCAAATCCCTGAACACAGGGAAGTGTCTCCACAGTTTGGTGAATTACCCAGCTAAATGGAGGAAATATAACAAAACTGGCCTAAATAGCTATTCAATAACTGCCACCAGTGAACCTTCAAAAGGAACTAATTTTTAAAATGTCTTGATTAAAAACAAATATAAAGTATTCCTGCAGAGCAATTACAGGATTCTTTATGTCTGACATGCCTTCACTAATGAGGAAAGATACTGAAGTTAATTTTTATGAGAGTTCTTGTCATCTAATATTATTAAACTGGACTGGCTTTCAAGGGGCTCATAAGCAATTTGTTGACACTGTATTAAAAGGTTCATGTACTGAATTATAAGTAGTATAAAATTTTGGAATAGAGGCACAGAGAATATTTTTGGCTTCCATAATTGTTTACCATGTTTACCATTGTTTAAAATACATACCTTGTGATACCCATTTTTATATTAGCAAATGATACTGAAAAGGACATTGATTCCCTTGCAATAAATGAAATGGCAGCAGAACTATGAGGACTGAACAAGTCCCTTTGATGAGTTGGTCAGAAGGACATCAAGTCTGGCACTTGAGGAACCCTTACAAGTCTGTGCTTATGACATTCAAAAGGGTTTACTTCTTTGTTCAAATAAAGGCCAATAGCTTTAATAATTATTTTTCTAAATTAGTTTTTTAAAATATTTATTATCAGTGGTATGAGAGCTTGATAGCATGCTGAAATCAAAGAATGCTCCTGGATTTAGTTCTGAAATACTGACAAAATAAACAAATGAAATGCAAATAGGTTTTTATCCTCAGCACAGACTGCACTGTAATGATTTAGACATATAAAGAGGCAGCTACATGGTGTGAGAGCCATTCCTGAATTGGCTCTTCTCTCCTATTTCTGAATTTTACATGCAATTGATGAAAAGGTTCAACCTCCTTTGTTGGTGAGGTGTCTTTGTTATCCCAGCACCCTGAACAGCAGCACATTGCATTTCCTTCCAGGGAAACCCCCCTGGGAGACAGGGGCAGCTGCCCCACTGCATCCCCCAGGAGCTCACAGGAGAGGAAAATCCCCAGTGGGGCTGCTGCTTGGCTATCACAGAACCAAGGCATTGCTGGCTCGTTCCCAGGGGTTCTTGGCACTGCTCAGGTTCTCTCCTGCCCTGCCCCAGGGCAGCTGATTGCCAGGGGCTTTGCCAGGTCTGACCCACCTGCAAATTCCCTCCCTGGGATCTGCCCACGCACTTTGCATTGCACCCAAGGAAGCTCAGAGTGCTGCCAGAGCTACAACCAGGGCACTTGTGTACAAAACTTTGTTATTAAAGCTCTGTGCAGATGCACAAACAACCATAATGCACATACAGCTTTATCATGTTTTATAAACTGTTTTAAAACCAGCTGGTTTTCCTCAGCTGTATATTGTCATTTTGTCCTGCTTTTATCTTGCATATATTTTGATATTTTTTAATTAATTTTGTGCTCTTGATGGATATTTTAATTTTTTCCCTATCCGAGTTTTTTTCTTCCTCCTCCCCCCAAAAAAAGAGGTTTGCAATGTAATTAATTTTAAATGGTAGAAAAAAACCCAACTGAATGGAATTCTATGAGGTTTTTCCTTTTTCTTCCGAGTCTTTTCTTCCTCCTCCCAAAAAAGAGGTTTGCAATGTAATTAATTTAAAATGGTAGGAAAAAAATCAACTGAATGGAAAACAGGTTTTTAATTTTGGGTGCTTTTCTTTTTTTTTTTTTTTTTTTTCCCAAAGAGGATCAGTTATTGAGCCTTACTACCTTGATATTGTCACTTGAACTTAAGAGCTATAAGCAAAGTGGTTGCCTGGAAAACAGCACATTTGGAGCATTTTAAACAAAACTTGACACGGTCAGCAAACACATGTAACTGAAATGAAAAGTCTCTGAAAAGCATCTGTTATGGAAGGAGCAATTTCAGGCAGCAAAGGTCAGAGAGAGGTGCTGGGCAGGTTCCTGTAAATGAGGGTCTCTGTCAGGTTCATGTGGTGAATTCTGCATCCCACTGCTCCTGGGGGGAAATTCAGGCACCAAAGTAGAGGCCTGGCATGCAGGCCACTTCCGAAATGAAAACAGTGGTTTTCAAGGGATATCATTAAAAATCAAAGCTCATTCCTAGCACTGAATAGCTTGATTTGATAAGAAAGGCCTGCCCTGCCCTGCAAAGCACAGCCCAGACTTCAGCCTGGTCACACAAACATCTGCATGAACATCTGTCAGCCTGCTCAGAGAGCCCAGAGGAGGCTCCAGGAGGAGCAGAGGGATGGAGCAGCTCTGCTGGGAGGAAAGGCTGGCACAGCTGGCATTGTTCACCTGCACAGGAGAAGCTTTGGCTGAGCTCAGGGTGGCCTTGCAGGGCCTGAAGGAGCTGCAGGAAAGATGGAGAGGGACAATTGCCAAGGGCTGGAGGGACAGGAGCCAGGGAATGGCTGCCAGTGGCAGAGGACAGGGCCGGGG
>NW_005054484.1:634657-644249 GCF_000277835.1 Geospiza fortis | reverse complement strand
GCAGCCTGGGACAGTGGGAGGTGTCCCTGCCATGGCAGGGGTGGGATGGGATGAGTTTTAGGTCCCTTCCCAGGCCTTTCTGTGATTCAATGTTTTGTAAAGATGCTGGGAAGGAGAGCCATAATCAGATGATGTTTAAACCCTTTCTGATGACTTGATAGGCAATAAAAATTGTGCAGGAGGAACACTGAGAACTGATTAAATAGAAATGTGTCAGATGCAGCACTGAGGGTATGAGAGGATAAGGAGTTTAAACATTTGGATAAGCATTTTAACTCTCCCCACACACACTTCTCCATCAAAACAGTCTGCAGCATGACTCCCCACAATTTAGCCTATAGATCAACCTCAAAGCAAATTGGCTCACAGTCAGCTAAAAAGAAATGGAAATTACTTTCTTCCCTGCTCTAGAAGTGATAAAATTTACCCACAATATGAATCATTTGACTGATTCCAAATCTCTTAGCCAGACACTTCTACTGATAGGATAAGAATAAACGTTTCTATTTAAGGAATGATTTTATAACCTGTTATCAAAATTACAATTTATTTTTCTTTTATAAGCAAACAAACAGCGCTCTGAAAGAGAGATATTTTGTACCAGTCTGGCAAGCACTTAGGAGAGACCAAGGTAGGAGAGAGTGCTGGGAAGGTCAGCTGGGCAGCATCAGCAGTGAGCACAGAGCACAGCCCAGAGAGGCTCCCTGGGCACCTTCCTGGGCTCCCCTGCACTGCAGCCCCAAGCAAACACCTGAGTGGGCCCAGCTCCAGAAATACAGACAGGGGGAACAACCACAGAAAATCTGTAGCTCAGATAGAGAACTCCAAGCCATGGCCAGCCCTGCTTTGCCCTGATTTTCCTGCCAGCCAACCCTCAGCTGGAATCAATGCCCCAAAGAAAACAGACCCAGGAGGGACCAAGCACACAGGGTGCACCTGAGAGCAAAACCTTCTTTGGGGGATCTATTTACCAAAGCAAATGTGATTTAGACTCCAAACCTATGTGTTTGTCCAAAATGATGCTTCCAGGATGTGTCATTGTCCCTCTTGCAAGAGGAAGAGGAGAGCAGAGACAGCAGGGCCAAGGCTTTGTGCACAGACACAGAGATCCTGAGAATTCCCAGCCTAAACCAACGAGGCAGAGCAACCTTGTGTCCCAGGAGCTGTTTGTCCTCATCCTGTGCATGGTGGCTGGGCCACGGGAAAGGGAAATCAGTTGTTCCTTCCACCAAGGAGTGGGCTCAGAGCTGTGAAAAGCCAGGCACCATTTATTGCTGGCTGGGGTCTGTGTACAAATCACAAACAGGACAGGACTGCTGGGGAACGTGCCTTGAGCTGTTTTATTTTCCAGCATCAGCCTCATTACATGGTCATGACAATGGGAAGATGCCAGCAGCTCACATCCCAGGCAGCAGACACAGAACTTAATGTTACAACTCACTTTACAAGTTTGTTGACCAATCACACAAAGCAGAAGCACATTGACAGTAGTTCCATCCAACCACCATAAGCACACGTACCTTTGGTTAAACAATGCTTGCTTATTTTGAATACAATACCTGCTTGTGAGCCTTAAAACACAATGCACAGAGCTCCATTATTAAGCTTCAAACTTCCTAATATCTTGCTAGATAAACTTTTCTGTAGCTTAGAGAGTTATTCTAGACAAGTGTTAATACACAGACCATTGTTCTATTTGTCTTTGCTTTTCTACTTTTTAAATAATTTTTCTGCTGACAAATCTCATGGCTACTGCTTTGCTCTAATCACAGTTCTGCTGTCTCTGAGGCCTGCATTTTGCAGCTTTCCCAAAACCCTCTGATTTTGTGGATTCCCCCAAGAAAAGGTATTTTTCCCCACATTACTAGTTTTCCTTTCCACTAGAGAACCTTCAAACAATTAAGTGTCTCAATTAGAGCTCAAGTTTTAACCAAAGTGAAATGTTTCCCAGGGCATTATGCCAAACCTGGGTGCCAGCAGCAGGACACTCTGGACAGCCACCCTGCAGCCACAGACACTCCAGAGTGCAGGAAACCTCTGGAGAGCCGCCAGGGAGATGGGAACAGAGCCTTGGGGCAGGATTTGGATGGTAGGAAAGCAGTGCAAGAGTTGTGAATGTTCTGAACTGTGCCCAGGCACCCAGCCCTGTTCAAGCAGACCCCAATGCCAACATCTGCTCTCCCCACAGCTGCACAGCCCAGAGCAGTGGAAGAATTGGACCCCAAGCAGAGCTCCTGACCCTTGACAAAAATATCAAAGTGAGATGTGAAAACCAACAGGAATGCATTTGCCATGCTGACAGTGCCAATTTCTGTATGGTAAATGTAGAGGCAGCCAACACATTTCTGCAGGGGAATTGGGGAGTGGGGTTAAAGGGCCATAAATCTGAGGAGCTGAGCTGATTTTGAAAGCATTCCACATCCACTTTCTCTACTATTTCTAAAATAATTTCCCTTCTTTCCCAAGATGCTACGTGGTCATACACAGGCCAAGTTTTGAAATTTAATCTGAAAAAATGCTTGAATCTGCACTAGGTATATTTACAAAGAAAAATCTTAAACCTGCCAAGATTTGTAACACTGCAAGATGAAAAACTCCTGGGTATTTTAAAGAATAAGTGATCGTATACTTGATACCCCAGAAGAATCAGCTGCTACTGCAAAGCAAACTGGAGCCAGAGGAAATACTTCTGCTACCTTTTGTGGGCTTTTTGCCAGCTTTTGTATGTCTGCAGCATTTGATGCCAAGCTATAGATGGAATGGAAATCACTAACCAGCTTTACATCATTTTTTATGTTTTACTTTAATTTTAACACAGTCTCTGGCAGTATATTTCCCATTTAAGAGTAGAGTATTCTTACCTTTCTTCCACAGGTTATTTCAATGAGCATTCAACTAATTGTTGTATTACTGGCACTGATTTTACCAATTTCTTTAGGAAAGGCTGGCTTTAATTTCAATAAAATTCAAATTAAGATAAATATTGGACTACAGAAATCTCAAAAGCTTTCACAATGGTCGTGAAAGGTGCCAGATACATAAAACTGGGAACTAATATTTTGTACTTATCTGCATAAAAGATGCAGCCAGGAGAGCAAATTCCAGCACCTTCTGATGCCATGGAGCAGCTCGAGTTTCTTCTGCCCTATGAGAACTCCATCCGTGCCACAATGACTGTGCCTAGCTTGCAAAACAAAAAATATTAAACTTCCATGCTTTAGCATTAATTTAAATCACACAGAAATATTTTGGGAAACAATAGCAAGGCAGCTGGATGCACAACTCTCAGAAACACTGATGGGATTTCATTTGGGCACACACTGCCAGTTTTGGATGCTGTGACTCTTTTTACCATAGCATTGATAAATTAACTCAGAGGCATTACAAATTTGATTTGGGGAGCAATTAATTGACACCTTCTGAGGCAATTTATGTTGCCCAGATCTTGTCCAGGTGAAAAGCACACAAGTGCTTTCCCATGTGGAGGAGGGAAGCTGATCTCTGATGTGTCCAGTGGCTGTGAGGGCACTGCAGAGTGCAGCAGGTACCTCAGCAGATGGCAAGGACTGACAGCTTTGGATGTTCTAAATTAAATGAATCAATACCACTTGTTCCAAGTGAGTGGGTGTTTAATCACATTCACCCTTTCTGTTGTTGAGAGATAATGTTGATTTTGGTAATAAAAAATATGAGAATTGTGCAGAAGATGGAAATGTGTTTTAGATTCAGAACAAAAGGTCAATTTTCTACCCATCATCAACTCTTCCATTCTCCTATCAAATCACATTTGAAATAAAAGAATTTTTGAAGGTAGGAAAATCTGGCCGTTTCCATGGTGAAAGTAAATAAGTTCTTATGAGGTTGTGTGCAACTGGTCCTTTCTGTTACTCAGAAATACAGTACAGATAATCACCTCTGATCTTAAACCTTTAGGCTTTCCAACCCTCGAGCCAAACTTCATATAAAAATCATTGCCATGTTAATTGTCATATAAAATATCAGGTTTCTACACATCTATCATTAATCTCATGTTAATAACAGATATTTGAATATTATTCCTTCCTATTTTAGCTTGCATGATAGGCAGAATATGAACCCAAAGTCAGAATAAACAGTTGTAAATCCAAAATGAAAAAATTCATTGTTTCCTTTTCTGCATGTGTTCACATACATGGAAAATTGAGCTATTTTCAGAGAAGTCTTTGGCCTGATTTAGGGCCTTGAAGAGCCATCAAAGGGATCAGTTGCATGATCAGTAGCATCAGGAGCACAGCAGACCAGTCACTGTTACTCAGAGTTCTCTTAATTGGGTTTTCCTCAAGGAAAGCAATTCTGTTTAATGACATAAATTGACAAGAGCTGCTATTTGAGCATGACAGCAATATCAAATATTCTGCTTAATGGCAGCATTTGGTCAGTATTGAGAAGCAAAGCGGTGTTTTACCAGGTGTGGTTTAGGCATGAAACACTCATCTCTTGTCTCTTATCAAAAAAGATATCCCAAAAAGAGTAAAAAAGGCAAGACAAAAAAACTAAATGCAGTGGAAATTTTATAAATTTAATTGATAGTTTATTTTGCTTCTTTAGACTTTTCTGCCATGAATTCTTCCTACCACGTGTGAACATGCTGCATTCAAAGCTCTACAGAATAAATTACTTTTCCTTTAAGGGAGATAATGGGATCCACTGTGGTGTCCCAATTAAGAGAATTCTCACGTACTAATTTTGTGCCATCTAATTAAGGCTCATTTATGGCTCCAGGAGGCTGACCTGGACTTGTGGTGAATAGCAAAGACTTTGAACCTCCAAGGCTGGAGGTGTTCACCCTGCCAGGTCATGAGCAGCCCTGAGACCTCCCCAGCACGTGGTTGTGCTGCAGTGGGGCAGGTGCAGAGCAGATGTGCAGTGCTGCAGTGGGGCAGGTGCACCCCAGATGTGCAGCGCTGCAGTGGGGCAGGTGCAGCCCAGATGTGCAGCGCTGCAGTGGGGCAGGTGCAGAGCAGATGTGCAGCGCTGCAGTGGGGCAGGTGCAGAGCAGATGTGCAGCCCCCCCTCCTGAGGCTGCCCCACCCCCCTGGGCCCAGCTCAGCCCTTCTGGCCCTGGCAGAGCCTGCTGAGGGCCCAGCCCTGTAAAACCCAGCCCAGCCCTTTGAGCTGGGCCCTGCAGGGAGGGGCAATCGCCTCTCACAAAGCCCCTGGGGTTACAAATGCTCTCTCTTTGCCTGGGATGCTTTCTAGAATTACCATTTTGTGCTAAAAGACCATGCACAAGAGCAGTGTGCTCAGGAAAAGGAGCACACCCAGCAGCCTGTTTGCTGTCCCCTTGGTGGGGTGGCCCTGGCGCCCCAAGGAGCCCAGCTGCTCTCACTGAGAGGGATAACAGGTATTTATTGCAGCTCTGTGCTAGGGACAAGGACAGGTGCTGAAACAAACCTTCCAAGGGCTTCACTGCTCTGGAAATGTGTCCCAGGGTGGCTGCAGCCACAACAGGAGGAAATGTTTTCAGAGGGATGAACTGCTCCTGAACAAACCCTCCAATGTGCCAAGGCACAAACAAGCACTGATTCAAAATCAGCCTCAAATGTCTTCAGCCTCAAACTCTTCTCCCCAGGTGGGCACATTTATGGGAGCCAAAGCAGGGTGAGCACAGCTGGGAGCTCTGCCTGTGGGACAGTCTGTTCTGACTCCTGAAACCTGCCAGTCTGTCCTCCCTTTTGGTTATCTGCATTCAATTCCCATCCAATCAATGTGGTCTCAGCTAACTAAGCCATGCTGTGTTTAGAGTTACCCAGGTGCTGAGAAGGGCACGAGATGCTCTTGTGGTGGGCCTAATTCCCTACATAACCCACCCACAGCAGTCTCTGGCGCTGTACCAAGCACACCCCACAGGAATGGCTGAGCCAGGCAGGATCCTGGGCCAGCCCCAAGGCTGACACTGCCATTCTCAGCGACTGCCACTGGCACAGATCTTTTCTCCCTTTGCTGCTTTGAAACAGGGGTCACAATTTATATCTGCAATGAGTCAACAGTGTAACTGTGCACTGTTCCACTGGAGGGACAGACTGCCTGGATGCCATCAAAATCCTGTGGTGGCACCTCCCCCTGCCCTGATAGCTTCATGCTCTGATGGAAAACTGACACCAAACTTATGTCCACCATAAATCCTCAAGCAGGAGTTTATTGCTGTTATGCTAAGGAAATGCTCCCACTTACTGGGGCTATGCAAGGATGGATTCTGTGTGAGTCTTCCTGACAGCAGCCAATAAAAACCTTCCCAGCAGTGGCTGCACAGATAAATCTGCGCACTGAGTGTCCCTGCTGGAGGACATGTGCACACATACATTGAGGGTACAGAGATGTACACACACAGGTTCCTGACACATTTGGTACATAGCTCTGTACATTTCCAGAGATAGACACCCACAGGTGTAGGAGCGTCGGGGGGTGGGAGGGTCAGGACAGATGGACATGAGAGATCTCTGCAGCCAGGTCAGGAACTTGGGGGTTATTGCAAAGGGCCTGGGGCAGGGCCCTGCTGGGAGCTGCCAAACACAGCTGGAGCAGGGCTGAGAGAGGAGAGGGGGAGAGAGGATGGGAGGGTGAGAGAGTAAGAGCATAATGGAGTAAAAAAGGTAAGAGAGTAAAAGGGTAAGACAGCGAGGTTCCTGTTACAATGCAATAAATCTTCTTCTGTGCTGAATATTCTGATTCTCACTGACCAATCTAGTACAAGATACAAATCCTACAGCATTTCCATACAGCCTATAAGAATCACTACATTACCATACTGTGTTACATTCTAAACCCTAAAAACTCCTCTTTGGGCCCCTTCTGCCAAGCTGTAGGGTCTGCTCTGACCCTTGGGCCTGTCTGCAAGCAGAGGGTGTTGTTCCATCAAAAGGGAATTACCTTCAGCCAGCCACACCATTGTTTTCCAGTTGTTCAGTAACTGAGGGATCTCAAAGCTTGCTTTCATTTCAATCTCACTTATAGTTTCTATATTCCCAAAATCTTTTGCCAGACAATGATATTTATAAGGCTTTCCTGTTTCACCTTCCCCAACACACAGGCCCTTGCCACATTTGGTGTCAGGGAGCCACAGAGCAGAGCACCCACCCCACGGGGCTGTTAGCCTTCCCAGCATCAGCAAATGTGCCCTGTGCTGTGCTGAGAGAGCCCTCAGAGCTGAGAACACCCATTTCCCCAGCCCCTGCAGCCCCACAGCTCCCCGTGGGCCTCTGCAGCTCCAGAGCTGTCATTACTGGATGTCTGACCAGCCTCCTGCTCCCACAAAACTCATTACCTCCTCTGGACAATCATTTCAGCAAAGAGCAGAAAATACTATAGGACTGGAAAAAGAAAAATGAGAGCTGGTAGGCTTACAAAGATTAGATGGGTTTGTTGGGCTGGGAACAAAATCAGGTTTCTTGTTAGGAAAGGAAGGAAGAAGAAGCACATTTCCAACCTTAATTTAGCCCCTTTTGGAAAGGCTGTAATGGGTTTGGAGGAAAATGCTCTCCTCCTTGAGTTATCTACTGCTTCAGTTGAAATTCCACTGGGTAGTCTGGAAGCATGCCACAGAGACCTGATACAATAATTTTTATTTTATGTTATAAATAAATAATATTATGAAATAAGAGCAAAATGCAAACTTAAATATCTGTGTTTACAGTGCACAGATGAGAATTCGTGGGCAGAAAGGGAGAAGCTGTCACAGCACAGCAGCACAGATGCAATGGCCTTGCTGTGACACTTCCTGCATTTTTCAGGCACGATAGCAGGGAAGGAAAGGCAGCCCAGGGAGAGAAAACACACCAGCTATTCCAGCCACATCTCCAGTAAGAATTCAATACAACCAAAACCTAAGTATCATCCTGGAACAGTGAATCTTCTCCTTCTCCACTTGGTATGACATTAAAATGAGTACAAACTGCATCAGCATCATGTGATTGTTAACCTTGTGTCTGCTGCAAGAGACTCAAAGGGCAGCTTGCCTTCCAGCACTCTTGTTACCCAGGAATGTTTTTGTTACTGCTGACTCGAAGTCTCTACTCAGAAAAAAAATGTAATTTTACTCGTAAAAGATGGCCCATGACTGCTGTGGTTGCTGTGCTTTCTTATGCTGTGAATCCAAAGGAAGGTTCACACCTTGTAATATTTCCCTTCCTTCTTCCTTGAGTATATGGAAAGCCTGCTGAAAATGCCTAAAGAGAGACAGAATGAGCCCTCACAAAAACAGCAATAAAACTCACCACAGCTCCTAGGTAACTCTGTTGGTTTGAGAGCAGTACAGCACAGAAATATCCAGAGGCAAAGAAGCAATACAACTCCACTCTTTAAATAACCAATATGATTTCCTCCAAATCCCCATGCCCATGCTGAAACTTTTCTGTTCTAGATATTTCCTTTCAAGGTTTTAAACCTGCTGGAACAGACTTTTTCTTGGGGCTCCATGCCTAAGGCAAGACCTCCAAGGGTTCTGAGTAAGGAGATCCAGCTGAGGATGAGGATGTTGTTCGGTGAGGGCAGTCAGAACTGCAGGTTTTGTTTGCCTTTGCTGCAGGAGAATTTACATGTTACAAAATAACTGACTGGATTCTCAAAAACATCTTATTGACTTGCAAGTCAATGGTGCTTGTGATCTTAAACTCCTTAAGTGCTTTCAGAAATCCAGCACTAGTCTGTAAATCAGATTTGTTCTGTCCGGTTTGCCCAAGAGGCAGTGCTTTCAAGTTTTCCTCCAAGCCCCAGAATCAGCAGTCCCCTCAAGCAGCTCCTTTCTTAGAGACAGAAAAGTGGAAACTGTCTGAATTTAAAAACCTGCAACACCCAAAACTTCAGAGACCTCTGTTTCAGGTGGGACATATGACTACTTTAAATGGTCTTGCTAAAAATAAAATATTAGGAACAACTCTTTGTGAAATGGAGGAACAATTAAATTGCTGAGTTTCAGTTCAAAGCTTTCCCTTGCTAAGAGAAAAACCAAAACTGAAGAGGTGAGAGAGTAATATTCTCATTTTTGCTATGAAGCTTGATGATTTGTGATTCTGTAATGACCACTGGGCCAGGACAGCACGGTGTGACAACCCAGGCAGGAGCTGCCCCCTGCCCTGTTGGTCTGCAGGCACCTGAGGCAAAACTGCTCTTACTGATCTCAGAGCTCAGGAACCTGCCTGAGCTGTGCCAGGAGCACATCAAAGTTCAGTCTGTGTGTTAAACAATGCCAGTGTTTTCCTTGAGCTTTCAAGGAAAACAAACTATAGTCAGAACCCATTCAAAGCTTTGAACTTCTGTAGCATCAACAGTGACAGAGAAATAATACCAAGAATTGCAATTCTCACCAGCTTTTGTCAGTCACAAGTACTGGACAAGAAATGTAATTGGCAGGGGGAGAGAATTTCAGATAAATTCAGAGATTGCCAAGAATAATAAATAAATTCCAGATAAGTGCCTATTGCAGCTCTGTCTTACCCTCTGTCCCCTGTCCCTGTTTCCTGCCATCCCTTTGCACAAAGTTCTTACCACAGCATCTCTGGTTTAATCATGTGCAGCTATTGTAAAACATAAAGGGAAAATGCCTTTTTTAAAACTG
>NW_005054484.1:617328-634631 GCF_000277835.1 Geospiza fortis | reverse complement strand
TTTATTTACTAAGTGAATTACAGGGTTATAAACAGAAACTGATAACTGCAATTAAATATGACAGAGAACTTGAAAATTCATAGGGATATTATATGAGGCTTTCTTTGTATTTCCTTCCCTCCTTTTCCCTGTAATGAAGAAGCTGTTACTGGCAGCTGGAATTAACCACGAGCTGCTTTGAATGCTTTTAGTCTGTCACTTGGCTTTACACTCAAGGGCTGACACGGAAAGTAAGTCCCTTCTAATAACCCCACAACATATTTTCTGCCTACTCTGCTCTCTAATCACAGCCATGGGCACTTCCCAAATGAGCCCTGACAGCCCTTAGCCTGGCACTGGCACTTGGAATTCCAGCTGAGCAAAGTCTCTCTGCTGCCTGTGAACTTTGGCGAGGGAAAAACTTTGGTTTTCTTCAGTTTCCATTTGTGAACATCTGAAATGACTGAATGATTCTCCCAGTCTCCCCTGCCCTCACAAGGCCCCATCTGCAGAGCTGGGTGCAGCTCTGGCCTCCAGCCCAGCACAGATGTGGGGCTGTTGGACAGGTCCAGAGGAGCCACCAAGGTCATTGGGGCTGTGGGGCCAGGCTGGGAGAGCTGGGCTGGTCCAGCCTGGGGAAAAGAAAGATCTCATGGCCACTGTCCAGTGCTTACAGGGTCTCAGGGTCCCTAGCTGCTCAGAGTGACCCTGAGATTGTTCAAAGTCTCTTTTCCCAGCCCGGCGCTTGAAGAAGCAGTCAGGGCTCTTCATTTCTCAGTCTCAAGGTTGTTCATTGTTTCTTATCAAGAAATTTCTTTCTCCTGCCCTGCCGAGGTCCATCCAGCAGGACAGTTCCAGGCACTCTGCCTGCCCCCAGGGCAGTGTTATGTCTTTATACTAAAAACTACGTGTGCAATGTTTACAATTACTTCCCAATACCTATCACCTGTGTTAGACAGTGAGCTTCTACTCTAAACCAATCTGTAAGTGCCAACATCACAGCAGAAGATGGAGGCCAAGAAGAAGAAGGAGAAAGGCTGGACATGCCCAGATTCCTCCATCTTGCCTCCTGAACCCCCATTCTAAAAACCCAAAAATCTATTTTTCACCCTGGGATAAATTCACTATCATTCTACTTAAACTGTCGTGGCTTGCAATTCTTCATGCAAGGTTGGTAATTGTTTTTTCCAAGGGCTAAATCAAAGGCACAGGGGTCTGGGGCTCTGTGCCAAGGTCTCTGAGCTCCCCGGGCAGGGGCTGGAGCCCTCCAGGGCAGCCAGAGGAATTTCCTGGGTTGTGACAACAGGGGATTATGAAAAGAGGAACAGGGACTTTTTAAATGGGCACATAGTGATAGGACCAGGGGACTGTTTTTAAACTAAAACAGGGGAGATTTATATTAGATTTATATTAGATGTATGAAGGAAATTCTTTACTCTGAGGGTGGTGAGGCCCAGTACAGGCTGCCAGAGAAGCTGTGTCTGCTGCATCCCTGGAAGTGTCCAAGGCCAGGTTGGATGGGACCCTGCCTGTGTCAGGGGGGATTGTACCTAGAGGAACACCTCTGTTCTATTGCAAATTGTCTTTTCAGGAAGCTTAATTAAAGGGAACACTGTTGACTTCATTGCACAAGAAGTACCGGGAAGAAGTAGAAATAGATCTGGAAGTTCTGCCAGTCTGTCCTCCCTTTTGGTTATCTGCATTCAATTCCCATCCAATCAATGTGGTCTCAGCTAACTAAGCCATGCTGTGTTTAGAGTTACCCAGGTGTTCAGAAG
The DNA here is from genome assembly GCF_000277835.1 of Geospiza fortis. Taxonomy (NCBI): domain Eukaryota; kingdom Metazoa; phylum Chordata; class Aves; order Passeriformes; family Thraupidae; genus Geospiza; species Geospiza fortis. The sequence continues at coordinate 632,874 of NW_005054484.1, read as the reverse complement.
GGCACGAGATGCTCTTGTGGTGGGCCTAATTCCCTACATAACCCACCCACAGCAGTCTCTGGTGCTGTACCAAGCACACCCCACAGGAATGGCTGAACCAGGCAGGATCCTGGGCCAGCCCCAAGGCTGACACTGCCATTCTCAGCGACTGCCACTGGCACAGATCTTTTCTCCCTTTGCTGCTTTGAAACAGGGGTCACAATTTATATCTGGAATGAGTCAACAGTGTAACTGTGCACTGTTCCACTGGAGGGACAGACTGCCTGGATGCCATCAAAATCCTGTGGTGGCACCTCCCCCTGCCCTGATAGCTTCATGCTCTGATGGAAAACTGACACCAAACTTATGTCCACCATAAATCCTCAAGCAGGAGTTTATTGCTGTTATGCTAAGGAAATGCTCCCACTTACTGGGGCTATGCAAGGATGGATTCTGTGTGAGTCTTCCTGACAGCAGCCAATAAAAACCTTCCCAGCAGTGGCTGCACAGATAAATCTGCACAACAGGCACAGAGCTGCCAGTGAGAAGTGTCCTGTGCTGGCCACAAGCTGCTGGAAGAAGGGAAGGTGAGCAGGGATAGGACCATTAAAGGCACAGCAGAGATACAACCAGAACTGCACAGAGTGCTTCTAACCCAAAACTTGGCTTGCCATAACCCTGCCAGGCTCCCTTCCCACGTGTATCTGACAAGTTCCCTTTCCTAACCTGTACAAGGAAATCTCTTATCAATCAATTAAATTTAATCTTAAAATAATATTAGGAATATCATGTACTGAGCCTGCAGCAAAGAGATGGGATCACCTGAAAATACCTCAGTATAAAATGATATTTCTGGAGGTAACAAAGTGCAGTGTCACCTATTTCAAGCTTCGTGGTGCAGAATTTAAAAAATCAGAGACTGTCGTCATTGATTAAGACTGTAAAGGGTTTAGCCCTTTACAAATCTTTGAACTGTTATCCTAAGTTTTAGGATATCAGTTATTAGATTTTTTTATCCCAGGTTTTTAGATGTTTGCATTCAAAATAGATTCTATCCTTTAAAATTAAAAAAAAATGGCCAAACAAGCAAACCAAACCAACATACAAACCAAACAAACAAACATACAGAAATTGAATAAGAAGTATTTCCCCAGGCAGCAAAACCAATGTAGGGTATGGAGTCTCTGGTGCCTGATAGGGTGCATTTGACCATTTGAAGGTTTTCTTGTGGCTTGTGGTGTTCATAACGTGTTAGAGCACTTGTGGAGCTGAAAAAAACCCATCATCCAAGGCTGGCAGCAGTGGTGGATGCACAATCCCTAGAAAAAATAGTTCATAACTTTGGATAGCAACGGGAGCTCCAAAATCCAAAACAAAATGATGCTTCCCCTCTTACATTTCTTTAGAAAGGCTCCATTTCTTTTGTTTGTTTTTACCAAAGCAAACTCGAGATCTGTCCCCAGGCAGCAGCCGCACTGCGCTCGCCTTCAGAGACCTCCACTCCCTTCTGGCACACAAGCAAACAAAGCTGGCTGCACACAGACGGTTCCCAGAGATAATCTTGCCAAACAAGAGCTCCTAATTTCACTTATTTTTTGCATCCTGCCAGCCACAGCCTAGAAGGCAGTGCTCTTGGTGCAGCAGATACCACACTGTGGGCACTCCCATTAAATCCAGCCGGGTGCTCAGCAGAGCAGAAAGTTGTTCTGAGCTGGGGGCACTGCATCCTCATTGCTCAGGGAGAATCCAGGCTGAGCTCACAAGACACTAACTGCATGGTTTTAGTTTGTTCCACAGATCTGTGTCACTGTCATGTTTTCTGAAAAATCCCCTTGCCCAGGATTTTCTCCTGGGAAGCTGAGAAGCCTCAGAGAAAAATGAAAACAATGATTATCTGATCTGCTTCTCCTGTGTTTTGCTGCTTTGGAATGTGGTTTGGACATTGTTTACCAACAGGTGAATGTTTCATTGGTTTCATGTGAATTGTTTTTATTTAATGACCAATAACTGTCCAGCTGTGTTGGGACTCTGGAGGGTGTCCCAGGTTTTTCATTGGTGTCTTGTTTAAGTGATGCATCCTTTCTCTTTCTTTAGTATATTTTTAGTATAGCCTAATATAATATAATATAATATAATATAATATAATATAATATAATATAATGAAATAATAAATTAGCCTTCTAAGAAGATGGAGTCAGATTCATCAATTCCTCCTTCATCCTGGGGACCCAGCAAATACCACAGAGCTGAGGTTTCAGAAAGGCATCTGTGATGTATCTCCTTTCATCACATCTATTTTTCAGTCTGTCTGTTTGAGCACATTCATAAAAAATGTGCAACAGACACTGTCAGTTTCATCAGCATTCAGGAAAAGAAATAAAATTCACTAATGTGTTTCGGTTTATTTTGACTATTTCACACACCTTTCACCTTGTATATTCATCAGCCTTTCAGCAGCTGCAGGGATCTGCAGGCTCTGGAAGTCATCCCACAGGTACCCAAGGTGCAGTTTGCACTGCAGGGGTTGTAACACTCTGACCTCCGCTTGAAGAAATGTGTGTGTGTCCACACCTTCCTAAATATTGGAGATGTCATGGTGAAAATGAGGCTGGAAGAGAATTTTTTGTTTTCACTTATAACTCTTTTATTTTCTGTGAAGTTTCACATTAACAATCCAGAGACCTTCCTGTTAATCATTCAATTTTTGAGAAGTTTTATTGCCACTGAGCAAGGCTGGAGATTTTCAGACTTGCTTGCAGACTGCACCTGAGCAAGGGAAGCCTGCCCAGGCAGCACCAGCCTGGACTGCAACACTGGGGTTTCTTTTGCTCATTTGGTGCCCAGGAATATAAATGCATGATCTATCACCCCAGCTAATGAAATTTCACAACATCAAAGATCTCTTGGAATTCACAAAAAAAAAAAAAAAAAGACCAGCAAGGTTGCCCGAGCTATCATCCTCAAAACTCTGAGCTGTTCTTTGCAGCATTTTTTTTCCAAAAACAAGTTTAAAAAGAGCAAAGTGATGGGTTTTTCCAGCCCTTTCCTTGCAGCAGACAGGAGTTCAGAGTCCATATTATCCCTGGCACAGAAATACCAAGGTCCCTCTCAGTGAGCAGATCAGAGCAGAGACAGCTCTGCCAGCAGCACTTCCAGGGACGTTCCAGCAAAGCAGCAGAGACTGGCACAAGCTGCCACCACAGGAGCCTAATTAGTGTTTTCCACAGCTTCAGTGACATTTTTGCCAATGTAAATGCAAACATGCTGTATTAATTGTCATTTCATTAGAAATTTAATAGCTTCTGAGTGGATAATAAAGAGAAGAGAAAAATATTCATATAATGGGAAATGAGCTCCAGAAAATCTTGTAATATGGTCACAGCTAACCATGTGACAACCTTCTTTCTGTGATAGTTTTTTTCAGCTAAATGCAAAGCAAACACAAATGCTGCTCCTTTTTAGAGTCTTTCTAGAGTACCATAGATAACAGAATAATAACTTTTCTAGAGTACCTAAGATAACAGAATAAAATTAATTTACTAGAATTTTCGGCCACTCCAGGCTCTCCTGAAAGGAAAAGGAAAAAGTTACAGATGCAGGTGCTTTTCAGACTACAATGCCCAATTCTATCCTTTTAGTTTTGGCACCTTTCAAGTCAAGCCTTTACCTTTTTTCTGAAGGTGTGATAGGCAGCCACTTTGATCCCTACCTGCTTGCAACATTCCTTTGTGCATTGGCAGCATTGTTCTCTGTTACAAATACAGGCGAAATTGTAGCTTAAAAATAAATGAACATTGTGCAGCACCGGGAGCTGATGTCAAAGTAGACTGAATAGGTTTTTATTTAATACTGAAGTCTGTGCTGCCTAAAGCTCCTAGCTCAAAGCATGGTAATTCAATGGCAAATTAACACAAAATAACCTCATGTAGTTAATTTGAAAATTAGCATTATATGCCTTCTACCATACAGGAAAAAAAATATATCTTGCTGTAATATATGAGACTTTTCCAGCTCTGATACCCTGGTGACAAATAAAAAAATCCTCAGGTGCACACCCAGCCAGCAGCACCAGAGCTCAGGCATGGCACACTGAGCCTGAATGACACAAATACCTCTGGCAGGGGTGAGCTTTGGGGGGAAAGGAACGGGACTGACTCAGGGTGGAGCTACTCAGAGCAATGTTTCAGCAAGAAGGAAATGTATTGGTAATTCAGCAATGTAAACCCACAAAGAGGAGTGTGGCACAGCAGCCTGATCAAGGTATGGGAAACCCGTTAATGGGTGCCCTGATTGAGAGAACACAGAGTCTGGAGCTCAAAAGGCTTGAAAAACTAACTTTGCAGCAGAAAAAGTCTAAGCAAAGAAAAGTTTTTCAAGGGAAAAAACATATCTTCCACCTCTACAGATGATCAGCAGTGGTTCTGCAGTATGATATTAATATAGTTTAATATAATTTAATATTATTTACCCTGCTGCAAAGACACTGCAATCTGGTCTCCTTTCAAACCCTTCATGTATAGCTGCACATGGAATCCAGAAACTCTAACACAGCCCTTGGTTTCTAATCTCAAAGAAAACTTCTGGAATCAGCCTATTACAGTCTTTTCCACAGCTCCATTTTGAAACTGCTTTTTCTGCCCAGCCCCTTTTGGGAGCCATCCCAGCTGATCCAGCCCAGCCCTGCTGTGTGGCTGGCACAGCATCCCCTGCCCACCACACCTGCTGCTCCTCCAGCGCTCCCAAAACACTTCCAGTCATAGCATAAAGTCCTGTTTGACCCCAAAAGTGCAGAAATAGCCAGGTTGTGCAATCATTTCTATACGTGGCTGTGCAGCCTCCAGTGTTTCAGCACCTCACACCAGGCTCAAGCTCCAGCACACTCTGCTCCTTCCACACACATCATAAATCCCCAGGATGTGCAGGGTTAAACCAGGACTGATCTCTGAAGAGCATCATTAGTAATTGCTGATATTATCCCTTTTACAGGATCTGTGGCAACCTTCTCTTTAGTTAGTTCTCCACAATCCTTGCATTGATTGCTTTGTATCTTCAAAAAGGAGAAACTACATGTGCAGCTATCACACTATCAGCAAGTGGCTGCTTATCTCTCCTTCTGTTTCTTTTAACTGATTGGCAGTCTTGTTAACTGACCATAAAATTACAGGAGACAGAATTAAAAACATAATCTTACTCCTTATTTGTTTGTAAAATCTGCAAAACCATTTTGCTGCTCATAATTTGGAAGATGGCAGCTCTTGACAATGCTGCCACTGACTTGACCAGATTTATTTCTGATTTAAAGTCATTCTGGAATCTCTAATCCCTTATTTGAAATTTCCATTACTCCAATCACAATTGCCTTGGCAAGAGGTATTTTCACACAGCTCCTGTCTGTTAGTGCCAACCTAGTCAGACACTCCATCAGGAATATCTGCTGTCAGGACAGGAGGTGCTTTTCACAGACAGAGGTGTGCACTCACCCACAGTCAAACATTATTATTATAGGGTCCCTTGAACCAGAGGCTTTTTCCTGACAGCATTAAAAAAATCAGGATTTTTGGGGAGTTGTAAGACATTAATGGTAAAGTCACAATATTTTGTTGTTCTTCCTTCTTTTTTACCTGGCACGTTCTTTTTGATGAGTAAAAGAACAAATAGCTCTCTATGATGCCATATGAATCAAACAGCTTGAACTCCAGCCTTTCAAGCAGAAACACCAGTTTGTAACTCATTTAATGAATACTTGGGTACTTTGTGCAGGTTTGGACACCACAATATAAAAAGGGCACTTAGTTATTAGACATTAAGTTCTTATTAAGTTCTCCAAAGGAGGCCATGAGGATGGGGAAGGTTTTATGAGGAGCAGCTGAGGGCACTTGGTGTGTTCAGCCTGGAGGAGAATGAGGCCAGACCCCTCTGAGCTCTTCACATCCTCCCCAGGGGCAGGTGCCAACCTCTGCTCTGTGCCCAGGGACAGGACCAGGGAGTGGCTGGAGCTGTGCCAGGGCAGGGTTAGGTTGGATATCAGGAAAAAGTTCTTCCCCAGAGGGTGCTGGCTCTGCCCAGGCTCCCCAGGGAATGGGCACAGCCCCGAGGCTGCCAGAGGTCCAGGAGCACCAACCCCAGGGATGGACAGGGGGGTTGTTGGGGTGTCTGGGGAGGTTCAGGGGCTGCGCTGGGTCACTTCCAACTCAGCATGTTCTGTGATTCTGTGTGCTTTGGTGTGATTTAGCCACTTCTAAAACTATCTCCTGTAGATATCTCACTTTTTTTGCTGTCTTCACACCCCCAGGACTTCCACTCAGGCCGTTCATCCATTCATTGCCACCTTCTCTCCAGGATCACAGACTCAGCTTAATAAAAAAATAAAATACATTACATCCTTTCCAAACTGCTCCATGCACTTATTTTTAAAACTGTTGATTAATTCCAACTCTTATGCTGGAAATAATAGAAAACATCCTTCTTAAACAAGGTGGCAATTATATAAGTTATAATAAATTAATTACCTGTAATTTCATCCTTGCTCTTTCCATGAAGTTCATTAAGCCACTCTACAGAATCACAAGTTTTTTTGGATTAAGTGATCACTGCTCCAGGTAAAGGTAATTTTACAGGATTGTGTCAGTCTTTGTTTAAAGGAGCTTTTGCTCACCACTGCTTCATCTTACTCTTAAACCCCCAAATGCACAGCCTTGATTTTTCTTTGACTTATTTCCCTCTTTGGCATAATTTTCAAAGCATTTTACTGCAGAATTTCTGGTCAGAATTACTTTTAGCATCTACAGGGGCTCTGCAGGGGCAAGAGTAGGGCCAAGTCTGTTAATCCTAACACTGATACCCTCACCATCAGACATCCAAGATATAAAATATTCATGCCCAGAGGTAATGCTGTTAAAATGTTTATTGTAAATATTACATCTATCTCCAGCCTGCCCCCTCTCCTCCAGGGACACAGCATTGACGGTTGGTTTCATAAGTGATGTTCCAGCTCTGTTCCACTCATTGGTTCTGTTTGCCAGGACACTCAGCCCAGCAAAACCTGTAGAGTGCACACTGACAATTCTCCTTCAGCCTGTGTCACATTTAACAAACACCTTAAAGCAGAGTCTTGGGAATAACTCAGCCATTAATAAATACATGGCTTGCATGAAAAACACTACCCCGATTTTTAAAAATACTCCCTAGAAAGAGCTAAATATTTACTGTTGGTGCTCCGTGAGATCTTTGTAAGGTGCTGGTGTCATTTTCATCCTGAAGATGAGAACCAATACTTTCAGCATGTGGTTTTATTCAGCTGGCAAAGTTACCAGAAAATGTTGGAGCACAACCAGGGTGGAAGAGAGTGAGCTTTAGATTGTAGCCCATGCTCAGAGACATTTCAAGGGAGAGTTTCTGTCACCTCCTGAAGGGCTTTTATTGCATTGCTGAAGGTTGGAGTGGGGAGGATCAACACCAAACAGACACACCTCAGCACAAGAACCCATTTCCTAGTGAGCAGTCAGAGAACTGGAAGGTGCAGGGCAGAGTACCTACACTTGAACAGAATGCAAACTGACTCATTTGGCTCCAAATCAAATGAGGTTCTTTAGTAAAGTATACTTTCAAATAATTGATCTGCTACATGGTGTGCTTTGAACCTTCATGGTGCACACACTGGCTGAATGTTATGGTAACCACGCTGAAGGAACTAAATCTGTGCATTAAAAAGGGGGAAAGAGAGATCCTAGAGAATTTGTTTTCCTGTTCAAACAAAACATTTCTTCATGCTGAAAGGGAGATGCATCATATGGCAAACATACATAAGCAATTAATTTGCTGAGAAGATTTATACTTCCCATTTAAATATATTAGTAAATGGGGAGAAGAGAGAAAGGTCAACATTCATTAGGCAAAATGAGGGGGGGGAGAATTCATCTGATTAAAACATTAGCATATCTATATATGACAGGGATCTTGAACCTCAATGCATTCCCAGCCACAGGTTCTCAGGGGTACAAGTCATCCCTGTCAGACATAAAACTGCAGCAACCAAAATGGCAGAAAGTCATTGGTAGGAAGGAAATAACAGCAGCTTTGAGAAAAAGGATGGCTTTAGCATAAGTCTTTTCTAAAACTTTGTGATACACTATTGGAATGCATCATAAATTCCAGAGGCTGTTAAATATATTGCCTGGGAAGAAGATTGTAAAAAACCACAACTGGAGTACAATTACGAAAGCTTTATAAGTTACTGCCCTTCATCTCAGTCACTGCAACTGGTGCAGGCTTTTAAACTCAATAAGGACTCCTGCAGTAAATAAATTTCAATTCACCATTGCCATGACACAGAGTGTGTCCAAAGGCAGAGGCAGCAGCTCAGCTGAAAATGGCACCAGAGGAAAGCACCTGGTCACATGGAGCTGCCAGCTCACTTCCTGAGGGGGAGTTTTGTTCTGAGGCAAAGGCAAAAATATTTCAAATCCTCCTGATATTAGACAGAACTTTATAAAAAATATCCTCCCTTACCCAAATCCATCTTCTACTTTATATCTAGTAGGTATCAGCAGAGTGAGCTGAAAACACAGTACATAATGGGTATATACAAACTCTGATCATAAAATCTTGGTGTTATATTATCTCAATATTCCTTTGTTTCACAGTGGTAAATTTACTGTTGCTAAAGGAAGCTGGATGTAGATCATAATACTTCCAAAAAGTGTTCAGAAACATATTCAGCCTCAACCTTTATTATCTTACTGCTCTGCAGTGAACAAACTCACCCACAGACTTGTGAATTCTGCTTCTCCATAAGAGACCAGGCATCCCAACCATCCTCACATGCAGAAAAAAATTGCATTAATTTCTTTATCCACAGTTCTCCAGCTCTCAGAACCAACCAACAAAACAAACAAAAATTTCCAAACTAAATCCCTCCATAAATCCAACCACACAATTGCCTTAATTTAGAGATAAAAATATAACTGCATTGCAGTTTATGATCACAGATCCAGAGATTAAAATGAACCCAATAAATAAACAAGCTGTGCTTTGCTGCATCCTGCAAACCAGATTCCTCTTCTGCTTAAGGTGTTACCAGGGATATTGCCTATCATAAATGATCAGCAAAGGGGAAGTTATCCATCTTGCAACTTACAGAAGGAGAAACCAGTAACAGAAATGCACTTCCTTGGCTGACACTGGTCAAGAACACTGCCATGATAATAAACTGAATTGGATAAACTGGGCTGATGGTATTGGAAATAAATCAGAGGGGTGGGAGGGCAATGGGCAGGAGCACTGACTCACAGATTCAGTGTGACCACTCAGACAGCAATGCTAAAACTCAAAATGAAATCCAGGGAACTGAACTTTCAATGCCGAATTAATGTATTTGCCACCGACAAAGGAAGGAATGATCAAACTCAATCCATGTTTTCAGAAGGCATATTATATTATATTAATGTTATGTTATGTTATGTTGTTATGTTATATAGAAAGAATACTTACAGAATGCTAAAAAGACAATAATGAAACTCGTGAGTCTTTCCAGAGTCCTGACACAGCTTGGCCCTGATTGGCCAAAGAGTGAAAACAACTCCCAGCAGAATCCAATGGAACAATCACCTGTGGGTAAACAATCTCCAAACACATTGCACATGAGCACAACACAGGAGAAGCAAATGAGATAAGAATTGTTTTCCTTTTTCTCTGAGGCTTCTCATCTTCCTAGGAGAAAAATCCTGGGCAAAGGGAGTTTTCAGAAAATGTGAATGCCACATTGAATTATTTTCATTGGGAGATTTACTTGCCTTGTTCCTGGTCCTCACTCAGAGCTCAGCCTGCAGAGCCCCCAGACAGGCACAAGGGCACCTGCAGAGCCTTGCACAGGACTGTGGGCAGAGGCTGGGCAGGCTCTGCAAAAATCCAGGCTGGTTTTAAGGACATGGCAGCAGCAGAAACCCAACTCAGGATTCCCTGGATTCTCCAGGAACAAAAAGGTGAAACAGCCCAAAGGCAGCTGTACCTGCAGCCTAACCATCCAACTGTGGGGCTCTGCCAGCCACAGGGCTTTACCTCTCACTCAGCCTCTGAATGTGAGACACTTTCTGTGCTGTTCGGTTTTTGAGGTGTGCACAGAGCTTGAGCAAACAGAAAAATCACCAGAGCAAGAAGTGGGGTGCCTGCAGGGACAGGAACCTTCTCTGAGAGCAGGATGCAGCTTCCTCAGCACCTTGGCCAGCTCAGATCCGTGCCTGGATCCAGCTCCAGCTTCATCTCCACTGGGTCCTGTGCTGCTTCAAACCAGCTCTTACAGATTAAATTATTGCAAAATATCAGAGTAATTTTCCTTCCTGCATAAAAAATAAGTCCTATTTAATTTACCTCTCATTTACATAATTGGTAACATTTTTCTTCAGCAATTAAGTTTGTATTTAAATTAATTTCTTCAGACATTAAAAGCTGGACATCCTCTGCAAGCTAGAGATATTTTTTTAAGTATTTGATAGAACTGGGACAAAGCCAGAAAAAACATTTCCTCTAACTTTCAAGATTCAACTCAAAGGTCTTCAAAAACCTTCTCTATTTTTTTTTTCATTTGTCATTTATGAAGCATCTTTCAAACACACAGTCATATGGACACTTCAAATTTCTGATAATTACACTTCAATTATCACTACAGCTATGCACAGGTATAATCATGGATCCAAATTTTACCTTTAGTTTGGAAAGAGCCTTGGTTCTCACCAGCATTAGTCTAGAAAGCAGCAATCTCAAGTGACCTCAGTTCCATAGTGAATTCCCATCTTATTTGGTGGGATTTTAGACATATAAACGGGGAGTTTGCCCCGTTACAGAAAGTTATTCTCTTCAAGTAAATCTCTATCTCCATAATTTACAAATTATGTCAGGGCACAAAGAATAGTGGACAATTGGGAATTACAGCAAGCCATCATCACTAAAGGTGTTTAATATCCTAAATGCAAAAAAATTGAATGCTTTTACTCAGCCCCAGTGTTAATAAAACGCTCTCAGTCAAAATGGGGGTTGCAACAATTATGAAAAAATAAATCATGCTTTAAAATATTTATTTCAGCATTTGTTGGCATGGAACTACTCGGTGAAATAATAACTGCAAGAGCAGGAACCTGCTATCATGGCTGGAAATTTAATCATTGAAGTACTGCAAACTTCATCACTTATTGATGGTGTAGAACATCTCCACAGCCCACAGGACACAGAGCTTCCCACTGAGTTTTGGGAGCAGAAAAACCTGAGACAGAAAACAAGAACATTCCCCCACTGAACCTGAGCAAAAATGCACTTTTGGGGGCTTCCTTTCTGCCCCACAGCTCCAGGGCAGTGGCCAGAAGGGAACCATGTGCTCATGGATCTTGCCAAACCGAGACACTCATAAGATTCTTGCTGAAATCACCTGTGGTATTTGCAGGGTCCCCTGTGGCAGGAAGGAAAGATGAATCTGACTCCATGTTCTTAGAAGGCTAATTTATTATTTTGTGATATTATATTATATTATATTATATTATATTATATTATATTATATTATATTATATTATATTATATTATATTATATTATATTATATTATAACTATACTAAAGAATAGAGAAAGGATGCAGACAGAAGGCTTAACAATATACTAATGAATCTCATGACTCTCTCCAGAGTCCAACACAGCCTGACCATGCTTGGTCATTAAGTTAAAACAATTCACATGTTGCATAAACAATCTCCAACCACATTCCAAAGCAGCAAGACACAGGAGAAGCAATCAGATAATTATTGTTTTCATTTTTCTCTGAGGCTTCTCAGCTCCACAGGAGAAGAAATTCTGGCAAAGAGATTTTTCAGGATGATGATGACAATCACCCACAGGGCACCCTGAAGATCTGGAGAGAGAAGAGAAATTTCTCCTTTGGGCTTCCAGGCAGAGCCCATCAGAGCTGCAGATCCAAACAGGGAGTTCCAAGGAAGTTACCAAGAACACTAAAAGCTTTGGGGAAAATGGAGGAAAAGCCAGAGATTCAGCTTTTTTTTCCTTTTAATGTAGAAAAGAGAACAGGAGAGGACAGAAAATGAATTGTCTTAATGTAAAACACTTACTGAGAGGGAGCTTGATGAATGATTTTCTGTGTCTGCTGGGGAGACGACAAGACAAAATTGGCCTAATTTTCAGTGAAAAGGACTGAGATTGGGATAAATTCCATACATCAAAAGGCAATTAGAACAGAGCAGGCAGCTTGCAGAGGTTATGCAAACCCTGTCATTCTTTACAGGCACAGGTTAGTGAGACATTTGTCAGGCAGAGTGCAGGTACAAGCTCCTTCTCTCAGGAGCTGCTCTTCCTAAACGTTTTAAGCCTGGAATAACTTCATACACACTGGATTTCAGCTTGCCTCAAGGCCTGCCATGTGATCCTTTATAAAGTGGGAGGAAATAAAGACACTGTCAGAGGGGTGAGCTCGTGGAGTGGCTGCCTGGGGGGAAAGGAAAGGAAAGGGGAAAAGAAAAGGGGAAAAAGGAAAAGGGGGGAAAAGGGGAAAAGGAAAAGGGGGAAAAGGAGAAAAAGGAAAAGGGGGAAAAGGGAAAAAGGGGGAAAAGGAAAGGGGGGAAAGGGGAAAAGGGGGAAAAAGGAAAAGGGGACAAAGGAGAAAAAGGGAAAGGGGAAAAGGGGAAAAATGAAAGGGGGGAAAAGAGGGAAAAGGGAGAAAAATGAAAAGGGGGAAAAGGGAGAAAAAGGAAAAGGGGGAAAAGGGGAAAAAGAGGAAAAAGGAAAAGAAGGAAAAGGAAAAGGAACAGTCTGGGGGGTTCTGGCTGCAGCTGTGGGCACAGCACAGCCTCCCCCAGCCCTGGCACTCTGGAGCAGTGACTGTGGAAGGGCTCCAGGCTCTCCAGCCTCTCACTCTCCACACCTCCAGGAGAGCGGAGGAATTGTGTAAGACAGGAACCTGTACTTTGTCCACGTCATGCAAAGCCTCAGGTCCTCTGATCATCTCACTAATATACCCCAAATTACTTCTAAATGTGCATCTGCTTCCCTGACCCTGAATTTCCCTTTGGAGCAGGCAGGAGCTCCGCTCAGGGACAGCCAACATTTGCTCCATGTCCCCCTTTGTGTCCTGCACGGCCACATCAAGGCAAGGTAGTGAGCTCTGTCAGGGGAAAGAAATGCTGCAGGGAAAAGGAATCTGCAGGATTTCCTCCCTCTTAATGAGTGGATGAGCATTTAATCGTTCTAAGGCAATTTAAACTGCCTGCTTGTTCTTCAAAAGCTTAACTCCTAATATTCCTTTTAACTGAATATCACAGAAAGGACATTGCCCTGGCACACCTCTGGCTGCCCCAGTGTCAGCCTGCATAGGGCCATTGATGGTTCCAGCACAACAGGAATTCCTTCATTTGCCTGTAACTGCTGGAATTTTAAAAGTACCTTCAGGAACTGGATTAAGAGAAATGTGAAATGTGGTGCTAAACAACCTGGCATTATACGGGAGCCTTGGAGGTACCCAAGTCAGTCCAAACTGAAAGGAGCAGTTTAATTTTCCTTGGCATCCACAGATTTAAAAAGCAAAACTAAAAAACAAACAAACAAAAAAAAACCAAACCAAAACCAAACCAAAAAAACAACCAAAAACCCAAACAAACCCCAAAAAAACCAAAACAAAAACAAATTTTAAAAACCCCAAACACCACAACCCAAAGCTTCCATCCAAGTAGGAATTCAAAGTTAACTGGACAAGCAACAGTCCATCTTGGTATTCAAGGGTAGATATTTTTTAAAAAGCATTTAAGTAGCAGCCCTGTGGGTAGTCACATACAGGGGGATGCAAAGTGATGTCATGCAGTGACAGTAAATTTTTCAAAGTCATAATTTTTAATTTAGTTGCTATGCTCTACATATACTGCTGGAACTGTATAAAAAGGGATTGCAGTTTTTCATTCATAGATAAAAATGACTAAAATTTACTTTTCTCATTATCCATTGTCTGAAGAAGGCCATGCTTATGAGGCACAGATAAGAAAGCTCATTTGGAGCTGTTTGTAAGAACTGGGATTTGCACTTGTGTGTTTGGTAATAATTATAGCCACATACTTACCCTGCCACACATAATCTATCATCTGATTATTGCTGTCCACCCACTGAATTTCAGTGATGCCAAATGCCTCTCATTACCAGGGACACTGGCACTGGGAGGCACAGGAAAAGCAGGAGACAGCACTATCATAAATAGTATCAACAACAGGAGGTTATTTGATAGGCCTTGCTCCCAACCCCAGTATCTCTTATGAATTGCTTTCATTAAGTATCTCAGAAGCCTGAGGTTATTTAGGAATTTGTAGCTGTCAAATTAGACTTTGTGACAGAGCAGACTTGTGATGCCAGCAGAGCAGAGCAGAGCAGGGAGGGGACATGTCAGTGCCCCTCTGTGGGGGCAGAGCACTGGGACATCAGCTCTTTGCGCTCCTTGTGCTCTCTGCTGCTCCAGGTGCAGCCCTCCAGGCCAGCCCTGGCCCCAGCCCACATTCCTGAGAGGTGCAGGAGGCAGGACAGCTTTGTACAGATCACCCAGAGAGGGGGGGGAATGTGGGAGGGAATGACTACTGTGCCCAGAGCAGCTAAAGCCACCAGCAGGGATCAGCAGTGCAGGGATTCTGCTCACCCAGCCTTCTGTTCATCCCAGCAGTGCAGGGATTCTGCTCACCCAGCTCTGAGCAGCTCCTTTGCCTCTCACTGCTGGCCCTGCCTCCCCTCACTGGCCATGGGGTTTGGCCACCAGGGTCTCAGCAACGGCTGAGGTTTGTGGCCCAAATAGGGACTCTGAGCCCAGCTCTTCTGACAGTGAACAGCTGTCCTGGTTTAGGGCAAATGTGGGAGAAAACCTCCAAAGGAGGCCCCTCCAGAAAGCAAAGCCACACAGCCCCTCCCCACAACCAGGTCAGGAAGGATTCCTTGGAGAGAAGTGGAAAGAACCTGTTTGTTTAACAGGCACAGCACCCCCAGCACACAGAATGAACAATACCAGGTGACACCACTCTGTCACCGCTCTGGAAAAATGACAAATTCAGAAAGCCTCTCTCTGTTCTCAGTCCCTCCTGTGCTGGGCAGCTGCTGCAGCCACAAGGTGCAAACTCTCGGTGTTCCCAGGTCCCAGCCCGGAGCAGGTTCAAGTTGGCCAAAAAAAGGGAAAGGAGAAACAGTCCAGGGAAAATTTGGACTGCTTAGCTAAACTAACTAATGAGCAGAAGCAAAAAGCACGAGCAAAAGAGGAGCAAAGCAGAAGCAAGAGCAAAGTGAAAAACAAAAGCAGCACCATGTACTGCCCTGTGTGTCCTGCCAGCCACGGGGGAGCGGCTGATAAGAAACCCAAAACAAAACCAAACAAAACATTCGCTGTTCAGAGCCAGTCTTGAAGGCACAGAACATAATATCCAGTGTTGGGGAAGATGAAACAGGAAAGCCTTATAAATATGATTGTCTGGCAAAAGATTTTGAGAATATAGAAACTATAAGTGAGATTGAAATGAAAGCAAGCTTTGAGATCCCTCAGTTACTGAACAACTGGAAA
>NW_005054484.1:592802-617196 GCF_000277835.1 Geospiza fortis | reverse complement strand
GATTTGTATCTTGTACTAGATTGGTTAGTGAGAATTGGAATATTCAACGCAGAAGAAGGTTTATTGTATTGTAAGGGGAACCTCGCTCTCACATTTTTTACTCTCTTACCCTTTTACTCTCTCACCCTCTCATCCTCTCTCCCCCTCTCTTCTCTCAGGCCTGCTCCAGCTGTGCCTGGCAGCTCCCAGCAGGGCCCTGCACCCAGGCCCTTTGCAATAAACCCCAAATTCCATGATCTGGCTGCAGAGATCTCTGCTCTCCGTCCATCCCCACCGTCCCACCCCCCGATGCTCCTACAACCCAGCATAAACAGGACACACAAATGGGGACACAAGCATCACAACGTCACCCTGGGACAACAGCTCAGGTCCATGCCAAGGCCTCCTGGAGCTGCAGCTGTCACAAACACTCTGGGCTGCCCACCAGCCAGTTTGGAACAAGGCTTCCAGGCTCTACTACCAAAAGCAGCTTTCTAAATGCTCTTCATTTATAGTATAAAGCAGAAAAGGTAGAAATAGATCAGAAACCAAGTAGAAAACACAAACTAGGGCCATAATGAATTCTGGTGATCAGCACTTCTCTTCCCTTGGTTTATCAGACTGCTCCCTCACCTTGGACCAGACCCCCTGGCTTCCCTCCAGTGCTCTGATTGCAGCCTGCCTCCCTCTGCCTTGGGAGTTCTCTGATCTGACCCAACAGGCAATCACTGACCCCCAGTTCTCTCCCTGATGCTCAGCTCCCATTAAAAAATTAACAAATATAAATATAAATAGAATAGAATTGATAAATTTTATATATTATATATAATATATAAAATTTATCAATTCTATTCTATTTATATTTATATATAAATTATATAAAATATATTATTTATATATAAATATATATATAAAATAAATAGAATATAAAATTAACAAATACACTGAGAACAGTTCTTCAAAACTTATTTCTTCTAAGCCGAGTCTATTTTAAGTTTATCCAGCATTGCCATAACAAGTAGCACACACAGATGCAGAACTGAAATTCTGCTGTCCTTGTGCAAGCAGTACTTTTACAGCTGTAACCACACACAGGCAGAGCACAAACACAGAGGATGGCCTTTACCTCTCCTCTAAGCCAGAGAGATCCTAGAAAATAGAAGATGCAGCCCAGACACCCTTTCTCAACACAAAGGAGGAAGATGGTGGTTCTTTCTCACCAATTTTACTGAATTACAATTAGATTAATTGTGCCATTTAAGCCATTTCTGAGATCAGCAGGTGTCAGGAGAGGCCAACACCTTCTGAGCAGCAGAGCAAGGGGGAAATGCTTGGGACAGAGCTGCTGCCAAGGGGGTTGGATGAGGAGCTATCTGCATATTTCTGTGTCATTATTAAAGCTCCATTTTGTTGCTATTTTATATATATCCACAAGTCAGTCTAGGGAAACAACTGAAGTCCTAGGAATCTTTCATTCTGTTTGTTTCTAAATACCTGAAAAACCCAGGGGATAGGAGAAAACCCTGCCAGTCTTTGCCTTCTCTAGGTGGCTCTGTCTTCACACCTCCAGCATCTGAATCTGTATTTTCCTGAATCAGAAACCTGCTTTTGGATTAATCTTTCTTAGCTTTATCTGGGTTACTTCTTAGTAAAATCACTATTTCACCTACAATCTACCCAAGCCAGTGGAATAATTGCTCCTTTTTCTGTTGCAGTGGGGTTCTGTTGCTTTTGTCAAGGATTCAGGTTATGGTTCAGCATTTAACTCACTCCTAGAGAATTCTTTCTGTCATCTGCAGTGACAAGTGGGAGCAGTTCTCATAATCACAACTAAAAACTGTAGCTCAGAAAATAGATGTGCGACTTCAAGCCTTCACAAGGAACATCTTGACATTTAAATCCAATTACCCTTTCTCCTTCCTGATGAAAATATGATACCAACTAGAGGAAAATTCTCCTAGACAAAAATATCATGTTCTCCAGCTCCTATAAACTTTTTGGCACCACTTCTGGTATTACACATTGCATTCTTTATCAGTCATTTTACAAAAATTAAGGGTTAGAAAGTGTGTGGTAATTGATAGGTGATGCCAACAAGTCTATAAAAAAATTATTTGGAAAGTCTTCGTAGAATGATGATCTTCTCCCCAGCTGAAATCATTAATTGCAAAACTGGAATGAACTCCAAGTTAAGACAGACTACTGCTCTTTGTAATAAATTAAACTGTCAATCACTCAAAGCACCTTTAATAGCACCCTGGTTCCCCAAGCTCTTAAATTACAGGCTGAATTTCATTTATCAGTCTGCTCTATGTGAAAAAGGATTAATTAAACTCATTCCAGTATTACAGTAAGGCTCTATTTCTCTTAGTACTACAGAATAATTGACTGCAAATGAATTGAAAAGTGAGTAAGTAATTGTAGTTATTATTCTGATGTAAATATTAGTTCTCTTTTGACATTTCAAAAGATTTAGTAGAGGCACTTTAGTGATAAGACAGATCATTACCCTGGCTAGGAAGAAGAGATAGCATAGAGAAAGTGAAATTACAATCATTAGTTTAGACACCTAAAAATACTCCTATTATTTGCTTTTTCAGATAGTTATTCTGCACCTTAAAGTACATTTTCATTAACTGTTGATCCTGATTTATTGTGTTAGGTACCCTGCAGCAAAGGCAGTGCATTATGTCCTGGTGCTTTGGAAAGAACTCAGAGGTAATGTGAGTTCTGGCAGAGGAATGAGTGAGGAGTTTGTCTCAGAGTCAGTCATGACACTGCCAGTGCTATAAAATTCCAATCCACAGATTGCCACTGTGAATGACTAATTTTTATTTAAAAATTATACCAACAGGCACGCTGAACAGCAAGAAATCACCTTTTAATTGGACAATCAGACTAGCTCAGACAAGACACTGCAGCATCTCCAGAATGAACAAAAGATTTGCTGTTCAGAATTGTGGGTAACAGGAGACACTGAAGCCATGTTCTAAATACAGCATCTCCTGACATCTGTCTGGAGAGCAGGGCCACACACTGAAAATCAGCAGCCCAAAATTTACCTTCTAAGTCTGCATTTTCATTTTGGGGGCAGCTAGACTGATTTCAGCAATTGTTTAAGAACTGGGTTTTTTTCGAATATACAACAAAAGATTGGGGTTTTTATAACATTCTCATAAAGAAAAACCTGGGGAAACAGCCAAACCTGAAGCCTCTGAATCTGGGGGTTTTTCCCCAGGTTTTGCTTCTTTTCTCTTTTAGCTCCTTTCCTTCTCTGCAGTTTTGATTCTCAATCTCTCAATAGAAGATCACAGGAGAACTTCAAAGCAGCCCAGCCTCCTGAGCAGGGAGTGAATGGAGCATTCCAGTGCCCAGCAGGACCCAGGCTGCCTGCTCTGACAGCACAACTCCTGCACATTTCACTCATTAACATCAAGCCACAGCTTGGACAGACTTTGCTTGTTATTGTTTCTTTTCTGCTCCTCTTTTTTTCAGGCTAAAACAGGCTGCTTACCTCACAGAACTTTAAATAAATGTTTCTTCCTCAAGTGCACAACACACAAACCTGCCAAGGAATGCAGATGGTATCTAATTTCTCTGAGAATTTATCTGTTCTTTGGAGATATCCTTTTTCTTTCCTTTTTTTGCTCCTTTAATTGAAGAAAACTCTTCAGCAGATTGGATGAATGTTTAATTTTACACATCTTTGAAAGCAGAGCATCATAACCCAGATATTTAGCACATATTTAGGCTTTCTTGTGGGTTGTGTGTAATAGAAACAGGTGGATAAATGCAAGTTAGTTTTGAATTCTCATGAGGATACCTGAGGGTAAGTGGAACCAAAAAACCATTTAAATCAGTTAATTCAGGGAGTCAAGTAGCACATTGAGAGGTGCAACCATTGGTAAAGGGACTTCACCAAAAGAACATTCTTCATCACTGAAATGGAAATGTAAACACAATGTTTATCAATAGCTCAAAACAGACAGCACATTATTGAGAATAAACATCTACACAACAATTAATATATTCAAGTGGATCATTAATTTTTTTTCCAGCAACACTTTGAAGACCTTCAATGTCAGAGAGTTTTGTGTTTCCTCCTTACAGGTTTATTATGAAGCACTGCATTTTATAGATAACAAAAAGACATTCTGCAACTAGATAATTAAGTTTGCTCATAAATTGTTGTACATTAAGGTAGCAAATCAATGTGGCCACTGAAGCAAAGTGATTCTTTACATTAAAAACAAATGTGTCTGCAATTTGGGGTTTGGCCCTGCCCTCCCTGCCTGGCTTCTCACCAATTCTTTGTTTCAAACAAACACTCAGATACAGCAGGCATCAGACCATTTAAAAGCCAGGCTGAGGAAAATTAAAACAACTCTATTTTCATTACTTAGTTCCCCCAAAATATGGAAGTAGGCAAAAAGAGAAATAAAAATAGATTGCAAGGAAAAGGGATCAGGTTATTGATAAAACTGCTGTAAGACAAATAAGCCATAACATTAAGGGGTGACTGTTTACACTCCATGGAACATTCAATACTTTAGGTAAACCTTTCAAAGGGGCATCAAAACCTGTAAAAATCCTCTTATTTGACGAAAGATAAATATCTACTTGCAAGTACCAACTAGAGGATCAGGTTAATTTCACAAACTTGTGTATAAGATCATGAGTTTTATAGAAATCTGCAGCACTCTCTTGGAAATTAGGCACATTTCTTGTGAAGAACAAGGGGGCAGGGGAGAAGTGAATGCATGGCAATCCCAGAGAAAAATATATCAAAGATGGGCTGAAAAACAACATGAGCCAAATAAAGTTACATTCATCCTGCAGAAAAACAAAGATCAGTGGAAGGGCAACACTTCAGATCAATGAGACATCACTCCATCAAAACCTCTGGGAAAGATGGGGAAGGAAACTTTCAAATTAGCTTAAGTTCTAGGTGACAAAGTTTGTCTGATAAAATAAAATAAATAAATACAAAAATAAATGATAAAAAAATAAATAAAAATAAAATAAAATAAAATAAAGTTCAGTATTTTGCCTGAATCTTTCCAGGCAGTTGGAAAGACAGTAAGAAATAAGGGTCCAACTCTTTGATCTATTTGCCTTGGAATATTCACCTGTTTTGCAAAGGGAAAACTTCTGCATCCCAAGCTCTGCAAAACTTTCCCAGCACCGTGTCTGCCTTTTTCCAACACTTTAATTGGTAATATCATGCAGCTCCACAAAGTCATAATGCCCACTGCAGAAACCATTCTAAATAAAAATCACAGCCTTCAGCCAAATCCTGAGATTTGTTTTTATTGAAATCACCCAATCCAGTAAGAACTGGCATACCTCATAGGATATCCAGGATTTAAGACCCAGGTTTCTCAAACATCTGAGCAGTGTTGGATAACAAATGGAATTAGAGCATTAAAATGGTGAAAGAGGATGGGAATGCAGCCGCCTAGGAGGGCTCTGGCAGCAGCAGGATACAGGACTGGCAGATCCTCCACCTGGCTAAACCCAGCTGTAAATTGGTGGTTTCAGGTAAAACCTGTGTCTTTATGCCTCAGCTTTCCAGCTGTGAAGCTTGAGGAAAATCCTCCCCTTTAAGGCACTGAGATGTCTCAAACAGTGGTGTGTAATTCCGGAGTGTTTGCATCTTCCCAGGCTCCCTGCACCAGCTGAGCAGGCACAAGCAGAAACACAAGGAAAGGATCACTGTGCAAACCCAGGGCACACAGGGAATATTTCTGTGTCTGCTCTGGGGTGCCCTGACCCCCAGGGCAGCACTGACTCTGACCCTCACTCATGGAGAAAGTTTCCCAGACTTCAAGCTACACTGGAATCCACAAAACTGTGAAATAGATTATAGAGAGCAGTGTAGGTGTATCACTTAGTGAGAAATTGAGGTTTTCGGATTTTTAGTTTGCTGTGGATGGAAGCAAGATGGAGGGCACAGGGTGTTGTCCTGGGTTTCTTCTTCATGCTGCTTCTTCCTCCTTCTCCATGGGCTTGGGTGGCATTTTGTAATTGGGCAGAAAAGTCCCCATTGTAGGATCCTTGGGATCAGTTATTGGGTTAATAGGGAAAATAATCCAGGTGTCAGTTCTTAATTGGATAGTTTAGTCTGAAAAGACCTTGGAACAAGAGATTGTTGGCCATTTTGTGCCTTCTAATGAAAAGCTGCCAAACTCACAGTAGTGAGACTGTTTTACTGATAAGAAATGATAAACACCTGAGTGTGAACATGAACTACCTCAAGTGCCTTCAATCCAGTCTCAGAGAAACCCACAACTGTTACTGCCACAGATTCCATTTGAAAACTGCAGCTTTGAGGTACTCCCAGTGGGGTGACTTCAGGGAAATATCCAGCATGAAATGATGAGGAAATATGTGGGTGAGGTTCTTGCTGACCCAGAAAGGCTCAGGCATTCACTCAAAGAGAGCAGGTATAAGAGCATTCTGGTTTTTAAAATAAGTTATCATCAAATTAAAGCAGTGTGGTATTCACATGCCCTGAACAGAGAGAAGCTGTGAGAGAAGCAGAGAAGAAGGAAAAACAATTCTTATCTCTGCTTGCTGCTCCTGTTGTTTTGAACATGTGGAATGTGTTGGAAGATTATTTACCTGAAGGGATTGCTTGGTTGGATTCTGGGGATGGTGTTTTGATTCATTGACCAACTGGATCCATGTGTGTGTGTCAGGACTGTTGGCAGACAGGGTTTTTGGGTAGTTAATTAGAAATAAGTATGATGTAGTAGAGCTATAGGATAGTATAATGTCATATAATATAGTTTTAATAAAGCAAACATTCAGCATTCCAAAGCCTTGGAGTCAGATGTCAATCATTCCCAGATGTTGGGGTTGCCTGATTTTACTATAAAGCAATATTTGCATCTAATGCTGATTCAAATTGAATCAGCAGAAAAGCACTCGTTAACTTTAGTGGAATTAATATCCAGCCAATTTGATTAAAGCTCTATGGACAATTACAATCCTGGTTATGTGTAACACAGTAGTAATACTGATGCTCAAATTATCCATAAAGTCCAAACTGTGAACTATCCCAAACTTCCAAATTTTAATGAGTTTGAATTTTAGCCTAACCAGCAGCAGCAACTGGAATCTGTGTGCGCTCACTCCTCTGCTCTGTGTGTCTGGAGGGGTCAGTGCCCCTCTGCAGGACCCCCTTTTGCTGGGTGTGTGTGTGTGTGCAGGTGGCCCTGGCTGCCCAGGGGCTTCCCTCTGCCCACTGCTGCACACCCAGATCAGCTCCAAACTCCACACAAACCGAGTCTCTGGGCTGAGACTGCACAGAGCATTTCACTCCAGGGCTGCATTAATGGCACAGTTAAGGTTGATCACATTGTTTAAAATTTTCATTGCATAAAGGATTCAGGAGAATCTTTAGACTGCAGTCAAAAGCAGGGGTTTAACAATGCCTGGCAGGCTTCTCTCTTTTGTAGTTCCATTTTGTGATCTCCATTCTCATAGTGACACCTCGTTACCCAAACAGGCAGCACTGCCTACTTTAAATTTCACCAAGCTCCTGTTTATGAGGATTTCTCACCCAGCTGCTGTGTACATGCACAGGAGAGGGGAGAGCTCTTTTGTATCCAGCTTTCAGTTCTTTCTGTCATGCCCCTTCTTGTGGCACAGCTGACTGACACTCTCCTGCTCTGTCCCCAGAGCAGCCCATCACACCCTTCTCATTTCATGGCATACCCTTCCCCTACTGTCTCTAATAACACAGCAATATTGTTAACTGCTTCATTCAAACCAAAAAGAAAGCCCCCTTTTTCCTTTAGCCTTCAGAAAAATGTGACTCAAACACATTTCTAGGACAATGACTCATTTCGATTCTGCCTTCAAAGTTCAATTTTGTATGTGCCTTTTGAAAATTGAATGCCAGGATCCTGCCAGGAAGTAAAGGGCATCATTTCCTGGGGTTCAGGAAGGCCAATCCCCCTTTGCAGAAATCATTTTGTTATTCCCTAGCACAGATCTGGACTGTTCAAGTCAGGATTAAATGAGTTTCTAGCTCAGCATGTCCAGGCAAAGGAATCTAATCCCAAATCCTCTGTGGTCACAGGCACTGTGGAAAACACTCCCGGGACAAAACACCCTGCTTGTGTGCTCAATCTACTGCTCTGCAAACCAAGAAACCCAGACTGAGTTCATTCAAATCACCTTCCCTTTTTCCTGTTCCCTTTTTAAACTTTCCCAACATTTTAATGTTGCTTCCAATTCCGGGGAACATCAATACCTGACCCTGTGTCAGGCGGGGGCAAACACACAAACCCTGCACGGGAGCTGCTTTGCTATCCCACCAACCAAGGAGGAATATTCATGACTGCTCTCTTCCATTCTCCTGCATCCTAGAATATTTCTTCCTGTTTCCAAATGTGCAACAGTCCAATGTTGAACTAATATTCTTTAATTATGGTCCTGTTGCTGGATACTACATCAAATTATGAGCACATTAAAATCCTGCTGTTCTGCCTACTGTGACACACAAAACCAAGTTTATTTTCTCAGAACTTCAGGCATCATGGTGCACTCAAGTCATTCACAAACACAACAGATGTCTTGATTGAATTGCTTTCTAGTTATTCTTAGAAAAAAATTTTAAATTATAATGATGCATGCCTAATTGCCGTGAAAAAAATTCTTTCAACAACTTCCAGAAGAGAACACATAAAGTTTTTGTCTGTGCTCAAGAACTGACTTGAAAATAGAAAATAAATAAACACAAAATGAATCTTAAAATTGTATTTCACAGTCATGCTTAGAAGCTCTGGAATTCTGCTACTGATGAAAATGGGCTCCAAAACTTGTTAGCAGATAGAATTAAAAATTCTAATTGGAATGGAGCATCACATTATTTGATTAATTTCAATCTCCAAGGGGTCTCTAGGAAGGGCTATTTTAAGAAGCTGTAGCCAGCCCTCAGGCCCTGCAGAGCTGCAGCTCAGAGTGGGCACACAATTCCAATGTCACCTGCTGTCTGCTGCTCCACAGTGACAACACAAAGCTGATTTGTTTTAACTCAAACCACCTTTGCTGAGAAGCAACTGGCAAAATGGGTATCAAATGGAGTGCAAAGCTCAGCTGTACACCTAATTATTTATAGATAGGAGCAAATCTGTTAGCAGGACATCTAAATCTGCTTTCCTTCCTCCTCACAATACATGGCACACGTGAGGCAGATGTGCAGTGACTGCTCCCACAAAATCACACCCTACAAACCCACTGGCATTTTTTAAAACTCAAAAGCTAAATCCTGCTCCTTGGAAACCAAGATGTCACAGAGTTTAGTTTGCCCATTATTATTGGCCAAGTATTGCCTCCTCCCAGCAGGGCTGAGATACACCCAGAGAGTTCTGAGGGCTCTGCACACCGAGGAGAGAATCTGTGCAGCTGCTGTTCACTCTGGGGAGATGAAGGCATGTTTCACTGTGTTGTTACAGCACTGCTGAACATTTAATTTAACATTTTGGCTGCTAATACACATGTGTGAAACCTGATCATCCAGATGGCAGAAGAACTTCGTGAAATACAGGCTCACAAGGAGGGGCTGGGGTTTGAGGGTTTTTTGACTCCACATGAAAGGGAAACACAACCTTCCTTCATGGGTTTAACATTAATTAAATAGAGATAGA
The DNA here is from genome assembly GCF_000277835.1 of Geospiza fortis. NCBI lineage: Eukaryota > Metazoa > Chordata > Aves > Passeriformes > Thraupidae > Geospiza > Geospiza fortis. The sequence goes on along the minus strand of NW_005054484.1, from coordinate 607,558 downwards.
TCTCTGTGCTGACTGCAGTATGCTACATGGTCATTTCTTTTCAGCATGGAACTCTCTAATTTCCTTTGAGTCCATTTAGAAGTCCACTACATTAAGGGAGGGAAATGCATCACTTTGGTAATTATTCTGTTTACACTCCCACTAAACCACAACGCCTTAACCACAAGAGGAATAAAGATTATTTCCCAGGTTAATAAGGGTTACATTCATGGCAAAAAACTCGTGCAGTGGGGCACAGAACACCTTCAGATCAATCCTGTGCATGGCTGCTGCTGTAGCCAGGACTTGCACTGCTGGCCATGCCCCAGGGTAACACTGACCAGTGCTGCATCCCACCTTCCCCTGTCTGCCTTACTCGAGTTTTTGTCATCCTCTGCTGGTTTAAAGCAGCCTAAGAGGAAAAATTGGGTCCTGTGACTTATTTGGAGTTTTAATGAACATCCTTTAAAAGGTTTGTTCTCATCTACACAATATAGGTTTTAAACTGTGAGAGCAATACAAAGTGAAGGGACTAATCTCAGTTTTAAACAATCCTGTTTTCTTTAAGGGACATTAAGGATTTTGCTGTACAGGATATTAAAGGACCACCAGATCTCTTTTTCCAGGATCTCTCTGGTTTATGATTTCTTTGTAGTTAATTACTGGGGAGATTGTCTGTCCTCTCCAGGCTGATGTGCAAAGCTGCAGAAGGTGCTGAAAGGCTGTCAGCAGCCATCTGAATCCTCAGAGATGCCCTCAATGGTAAAAGCCAAGTTGAAATAATTTCTGATTCAAGGCATTAAAATCAAAACTAAACTACTAGAGGGAGTTTACAGGAGTTTTTGTGTGACTGGGACTCCTCTGCTTAGGGATAAAAACAATTATGACTTCAACTTTTTTCTTCCATTAATTCACAGGAATTTTTCATAGTTCTCTCGCAGAAATCCTCCTGAATAAGTATTTTTAAATATTGACATTTGCAGCTCCTTATGCTATTTCTAAAAGTCATTGTCTGAATTACTGGGAAATGATGCTGACATGCAATTACTCTGCTGTTAAATACCAGGCCACTGCTGAGCTTCGACTAAAGGCCACTAATGCATGTGCTGGCAAACAGGCACTGGATCATTGTCTGGGCTGGGGAAGGCAAAGAGAGGCTCAGTCAAAACTGCATTAAACTTCTATTTACCACTGGTTTTGTGAGCAATAAAAGTCTGAAACAGAAGTGCAGTGGCTTCCACCTTATAGTCAGAACACTTGGCAATCCAAAGTGGGGTTTTATGTATGAGTTTGAAGAACCAGGGTTCAATGGTTGCAAGAAGAGCCTGAGCATTTCTCTGAATTTGCTTCACATCAAGTAACTGACATTGTTTAAGAAAGTTACAAGTTACAACCTGATCTCAAAGTCTCAATAGGAACTATACATAGCTCTCTCACAGAAATCCTCTTGAATAAGTATTTTAAAATATTGACATTTGCAGCTCCTTATGCTATTTCTGAAAGTCATGTCTGACTTGCTAGGGGCAGAAACTGCAGAATCCAAAACTGAAGGATGAGATCTGTGTTAGAGAGATATCACACAGCAAAGTTCAGAGCCACATGCTGAACTTGCCAAAGCCAGTGGGAAAGCAAAGGGCTGTGGGAGGCTCCAGGGACCCATCAGAGAAGGGGGATTCTCCCAGAGGGTCCCTGCCCAGGTGCCCTGCTCTGAGCACTGGGCACAGTCCTGCTCCAGGCACAGCTGCTGTGCCAGCAGAGCTGCAGGGACAGCCAGGCTGCTGTGCCTAAATCCTGCACTCCAACCTGGAACTGCTCTTTTCCTTTCTTAGGGCCAAATCCCTCACACACCAAGCCTTCCACAAATAAAGCAAAGGCTCTTTAAAGGAAGGTTCTGATCAATATATTGTAATTTCCATGGTCACTTTGTTGGTACTGTTGGTGCTTGGAGCGTTCCCAGAGGGGCAGCAAGGCTGCTCCCTGCTCAGGAGATAACAAAGCTCCTTATCACTCCAGAGAGCCTGTGTGACACCAGCACTGCTGTCCCTGTCCCTGTCCCTGTCCCTGTCCCTGTCCCTGGTGTGGCACTGCTGCCAGCCAAGCTCTGCTGCTGATTCCTGGGGTGCCCAGGCCTGGGTGCTGCTGCAGCACCAGGAAAGGGAATTCTTTTATGGGAACTATTCCATCACTGGGGCTTCTCCAAATCGCAGAGGAAATAGAACAAAGTTAATTATGAGAGAAGAGCATCCAGCCTGAAATATGCACAGCACAGAGAGATGAAAGAGGACAGAATAATGTAAAAATTAAATTGTGAACAAAGGAAGGGAGGCACGCTGAAAAAGGGGTCAGGAACCATGTGAGGGAGGGCTTGAAGGCCAGAGGGTAAAAAGCTGATTAGCTGTTAATACACAAGCAGATCTGAAATGGTGAGGTAATTGTCTTAGGAAGCAAGGGAAACTTAAAACAGAAACACAATAATGACACCGAGTACAAAAACCCTTTGAATTTTTTTTCTTAAGAGAGATTTATGCAATAAAAAGAACTAAAAGGGGAATGAGGCTGTGATGGGAAAAATCATTCAGAAATTGCAAAAGGCATACAAGCAAGGGGGAGGACACAGGAAAAGATCTAAACGCACAGTGCATGTAACATCAGCTGCCCAGCAGCTGCAATGTCACAGTATTGATGTTTGGTGTCCCGCAGCTTTCCCTTTGAACTGAAAGGGAAATCAATTCAACCTCAAATAGCAAAATTTGGGCTCTGTGAAACATGGTTCTAGGCACCACCTTTTGGTAAAATTCTTGTCGAAAATGAACAGCAGACAGGTTATTTAAATAATGATCACACTGAAATGAGCAAGGAAAGGCAGTTTCAGAACAATCCCCTCCTAAATACTAGGATTCAACTTACATTTTTCTTTAGAATGCTCTCCTGTATTCACCTGTTCCTGAAGCCTAGCTGGGTCTTATAGTTCTGCTTAAAAGTACTGTTGAATGTGATTCATAAAATCCCTTTTAATTCTTTGGGGAATCATTGAAAGTGCTGCAGATTCATTCCTTCATGTTTCCAAAGGCAGGTAAAGTGTTTTACTGTGGAGCTGTGAAAGGCAGCATTAAGCAGTACAAAACATGAACACAATAGAGATGTGATGACCTGCTAAACTCGAGGGTGTCATAGAATCACAATAAAAATCAGGTTGCAGGGCACTTCTGGAGGTCTCCAGTGCAACCTCCTGCTCAAAGCAGAGCAGGCTTTCAAGTTAAATCAGGTTGCCATGGTCTATCACACCTTTATGAGAAATTACCACAGAGATTAAGAATAAGCAGATATTTCTAGGAGCCAGTTTTCTTCTGTTGTCTCTCAACCAGAAGGAACAGCCTCTGAATTCTGCAAAGCAGCCTCACACATCAGAGAACAATCAGACTCCCCTGTTAGTGGGGCAGGTGCTTTCATCCTGAGCAGATGATGCTTCAGTGGACACAGCAATAGCCCTGCTCTGGTCAGTGCCCTTGGAAGCAATCCAGAGTGGGCTGCAGGCACAGTGAGCACAGGCTGCTGCAGCTCTCCCTGCCATGAACCCACCCAAAGCCATGCCCTAGTACAAGGGAACTGAAAATTGCCTTCTGCTGACATTTCTCTTTGGAAGGAGAGAGTGAAGTGCTTCTGACCCCAACAGTCAGATTTTTGGAAACTCATTCTCCCACAGATAATGGATTCAGTTCTGCTGCATAAAGCAATACCCTCCTAACTAACAGGATTTCAGAGGAAGAAAAAGCTGCTTCACCCCCAGCACCATCAAAATCCCAGTGACATTAACAGGCTCCTTAAACCGCAACCAAAGCTGAAGGCACCAGTGAGCTGTACAGGCACTCTGAACCAACATCTCAGCCCAGCACAGACTCCAGGAACACAGAAACAGCACAGGGTGCAGCTAGCACACCTGGAGGTGGGGCAGGAAGGAGAAATCTGGTAAATACTCCTGCTCCCCATACCAAATACAGTGTGGGCTACACTGGAGAAAAGCACACAAAAAGTAGAACTTTTGCCAAACAGTCACTGGTTCCTTGGTTAAAAACAAGTTTTATTGAACACAGTACAAGCTGTTAGAGCACCCTTTGGACTGCAGTTTTATCAAAACTTCCATTAAATGATGCTGACATGCAATTACTCTGCTGTTAAATACCAGGCCACTGCTGAGCTTCGACTAAAGGCCACTAATGCATGTGCTGGCAAACAGGCACTGGATCATTGTCTGGGCTGGGGAAGGCAAAGAGAGGCTCAGTCAAAACTGCATTAAACTTCTATTTACCACTGGTTTTGTGAGCAATAAAAGTCTGAAACAGAAGTGCAGTGGCTTCCACCTTATAGTCAGAACACTTGGCAATCCAAAGTGGGGTTTTATGTATGAGTTTGAAGAACCAGGGTTCAATGGTTGCAAGAAGAGCCTGAGCATTTCTCTGAATTTGCTTCACATCAAGTAACTGACATTGTTTAAGAAAGTTACAAGTTACAACCTGATCTCAAAGTCTCAATAGGAACTATACATAGCTCTCTCACAGAAATCCTCTTGAATAAGTATTTTAAAATATTGACATTTGCAGCTCCTTATGCTATTTCTGAAAGTCATGTCTGACTTGCTAGGGGCAGAAACTGCAGAATCCAAAACTGAAGGATGAGATCTGTGTTAGAGAGATATCACACAGCAAAGTTCAGAGCCACATGCTGAACTTGCCAAAGCCAGTGGGAAAGCAAAGGGCTGTGGGAGGCTCCAGGGATCCCTCAGAGAAGGGGGATTCTCCCAGAGGGTCCCTGCCCAGGTGCCATGGTCATTGTGACACAGTGCCATGGTTGTTTTGACACAGGTGCCATGGTCATTGTGACACAGTGCCCTGGTCATTGTGACCAAGGTGCCATGGTCATTGTGACACAGTGTCCTGGTCATTGTGACAGTGTCCTGGTCATTCTGCCCCAGGTGTCCCTTCCCCACCAGGCTCCTTGCTGCAGGCTCAGTGCTGTGCCTTCAGCCCCGGTGTTGACCCAGGTTTTCTGCAGGTCCAGCAGGGTGGATCACAGCTTGGGCCCAGCTGATCCAGAGGGGCTGTCACAGCAAACCCTGGGTTAGGAAAGGAGCTGGCAGCTGGGCTTGGGCACACAGGAATTGACCACACAGGTTGTGACACCCTCACACAGGGCTCCCCTCGTCCCTGAAAAACCCCTATGAAGAACTGGTGAGGGGAAAAGCAAAGGGAGCCTGAGGGAAGTGAGGAGCTCAGGAAAGAGGGTTCAAGCAGAGACAGAGAGCAGAGCTGGGCTGTCAGAGGCTCTGCCTGCAGATCCATGCGGTACCTGGCTGCAGATGTTCACCAGGACACCCCCAGGGCCACCTGCACAGCTCATCCTGCAGCTCCAGGGGTGGGGCAGACACCAAGGACCAGCAGCAGGGAGCATCCTGCACCCAGGGGGGAGGCACCTACCGAGATTTTATTTCCCAGGCTACCGTGCTGTATTAGTTCTCTTAAAATTAAAATGGTTGTGATCAGATAAAGCAGCACTACAAGGAACTGTTGCTCAATCACTGATGCCTCTGAAAGAAGACATCACAAATAAGTACAATTTAGGCTGTTAGAACTTCACTTTCCTACATTTTATTTAATGCAGGTTTATTAATCCACATTTACATCAAAGTAGAAACCTTTTGTTGTAGTGAAGACAAGAAAGGAAGGGATACTTAGAACTTTCAAGCTCTTAGAAGACTACTAAACATAGGAGAGTATTATGAAAATCCTTATTTCATAACCCTTAGAAAGAAGTAAGCTGTTTCTAATGTGAAAAACTTTAAAATTAATTGTGGGAAAAAAAAACTGCCTAGGGTCAAATTTATAAACAGAGACACCTAAAAATATTTTAACATGAATCTCAGCAACCTCAGACCTGCTGGGGCACAGCAGGGACCTGCCCCCACCCTGGCCCCACAGAGCTGCTCCAGCCCCACACACTGCAGAGCCCCATCAGTGGGGTGGTGTGAGGCCCCCAGGACGAGTGAGAGATGAGAATTTGACTCCATGTTCTCAGAAGGCTGGTATTATATTATATTATATTATATTATATTATATTATATTATATTATATTATATTTGTGGGATTTAGCAAGTCCAAGTGCCCAGTCCTGCATTTTGGCCACAAAACCCCCTACAGGCTGGGCACAGAGAGGCTGGGCAGTGCCCAGGCACAAAGGGACCTGGGGGTTTTGGTCAACAGCAGCTGACCATGAGCCAGCAGTGTGCCCTGGGGGCCAAGAAGGCCAATGGCTCCTGGCCTGGATCAGGAATGGTGTGGCCAGCAGGAGCAGGGAGGTCACCCTTCCCCTGTTCTTGGCATTGGTGAGGGCACACCTGAGTGCTGTGTCCAGTTCTGGCCCCTCAGGTTGGGAAGGACATTGGGATGTTTGAACACAGCCAGAGGGGGCAACGAGGGGCTGGGAACACAAACCCTGTGAGGAACCCCTGAGGGAGCTGGGGGTGCTCAGCCTGGAGAAAAGGAGGCTCAGGGCTGCCCTCATCACTCTGCACAGCTCCTGAAAGGTGCCTGTGCTCAGCTGGGGCTGGGCTCTTTCTCCAGCAGCACTGACACAACCAGAGCACACAGCCTCCAGCTGCACCAAGGGAAATACAGGGTGGATATTAGGAAAAAGCTTTTTACAGAAAGGGTGATAAAGTTCTGGAATGGCTGCCTGGGGAGGGGGTGGAGTCCCCATCCCTGGGTGTGTTTAACAAAGCCTGGATGTGGCACTGGGTGCCAGGGTTCAGCTGAGGTGTTGGGGCTGGGTTGGACTCGATCATCTTGAAGGTCTCTTCCAACCTGGTCATTCTGTGAATTCTGTGGTGTTACTTGTCCTTGGGAAGCCTCATTGTCAAAGCTTCTTTCTTGACTTAGATTTAAGGCTTAGACTACTTTAACTGGAGCAAAATGACCCTGGTAAGTTACCTGGTATAACAGAACAGCACAAATTGCTTTGTTAGGCTCCCAAACATTGGCAAACACTAAACTTCACTCAAGTCTATCATGATCCCTAAGAGCCATTGAACTCTTCCCAAACACACCACTGCTTTCAATCACACCCATGCAGTGAGACACTTCTGCTTTTTTATGGCCCTCCTGGTGACTGACAGAGGCTTCCCTCCCACTGAATTAATTCCCTGTGTTGTTGGAGCTACAAAATAAGCCCCTCACCGCAGCCCAGCCTTGTGAGAACCTGACCTTCCTCATCTTCCTCTCAAACACCCACTCTCAATGCCCTGAAATGCTGGGGATCCATGGATCAAAGCTTGCTCTGACAGCACCCTGGGTCTCTGCACAGCCACAATCTGCAAAAGAGACAGAGGGAATCAGGCCCAGAAATCTGCTGCTGGAGTTGTCCTTTGACAGAGGACTTGGCAAATGCCAGGAACACTTCTTGGAGGAAACCAAGACCTTTAGCTGTGCAGAAGTCTAGGAAGGTGCAGAGTTTTCTGTGTGAGCTGTTGAAGGTTTAGTTTTGTGCTGCCCTGCATCTCCTGCTCCCAGTGAACCTGCCCTGCTTAACCAGCACACAAAGCAGACAGGAGGTTTGCCAAAGCTGGGTCAAGAGCCCTTCAGTACAGACAGGAATAAAATCCCAGCCATGGATGAGCCTCCTGTCTTAAGTTCACTCTTGGAAGTCGAAGCCTTGATGTACTTCTGAACTTCAGTCCCATGAACTCCAACCCATTGTGCTTTTTGTGATCAGCCTACATAGCTTGGAAAAAAATTGAATTTTTTAGTACTTTTTCTCCAAAAAAACACACTGCAAGTCTGAATTTTTTAACCCTCTTGATGTGGCACAGAAATCAAAATAATTCAGTTACAGGAATTGGGTTTAATTTGCAGCGGCTGCAAGGTGCAGCTATATTGTAAAATACATTCTTTTATTTGTTTTTGGAGTCTAATAATGACCTACCATTCCCCATTTCAGTGGTATTTGGATATTACTATGTTTCTGTAATATTAATAACAACATAATCTTCATTAGTATGCAAATCTATACCATCTGAGAAGCTCCTGTTCTCCTCCATGCCCTCCTTTGTTGTTGCAGCCTCATGAATTTCATTATGACACAAGATTATTATCAGACACTGGGAAGTGGGGATGGGGAATAGAATGATGTGGAAATTATAATCTCTTGGTTTAATAATGAATCCAGCTTCATATTCCAGTTTGGTTTTGCACAAGCTGCTTCTGAGAGAAAAAGGAGCAAAAGGCAGGAAATTCTTCCAAAACTGCATCTGCCCAGTGACCTTTTAGGCAGATGCCACTGGAGGGGAGCACTGGAGGGAGATGTTCCTCAGCCCTGTGTCTCATTTACATCTCAAAAAACAACAATGATTCTATCCACATGTTTTTCCTATTCATAGCTTTACAGATGGCAAAAGAAAACAAGAGAATTCGTGCCGTTCAAAAACTCCTGGCCATTTCCTCTCCACTTAAACTGATACCAATTACCAGTCTTCGTCTGCAATCACAATAATTATTAAACAACTGTAATTATTCTTGGAGCAGCCTGTGGTTGTAAAAATAATCACCATTTGACAGAAAAGAATGCTGTAGGAGTGCAAATATTCCTTCCAGTGTGGAAACTCAGGGCCCACACCCTGGGCAGGCTCCAGAGCAGCCAAAGCTGCTCAAGTCCAGCATTCCCAGCTCCACTGTGGGGCCTCTCTGTCCTCACCCAACTCTCCTGTGTTTTCAGGCTGCAGAGACTTTAGGGCAAAGCTAAAGCAACAGAAATGATGGGATTAAGCAGGGAAAGTCCATTGGGCCTCCCTGTCCAGCCCTGGCAATTGTGCAGCTGCCCCCAGAGCTGTGGGAGACACTGCAGCAGGGTCGTTGAACTGCTGCTCTCACACCAGGACAGCATCCAGAATTTTCTCAGCAAAATAAAAAACCACTCCTTCTAAGTCATAAACAATCCAGCAATTTCTAGAAACAAACATGAAAATAGAAAATAAAGTCACCAATGTTGTGTTGAGATCCCATATTAAAAGCAGATTTTGATCCCTCCTGTAAAATGTTGTACTTTACCTGAATTTCTGCTTAGGTGTTATTAATACCTTAATTAAAACCTACAGTGCTCTCTACAAATGCCCACACCCAAGACCTGGTTGGGATGTTTAGTCAATTGTAGAAAATCTGATCGGCATTAATATGGGATTATCTCCTCCTTTGCTGATAAGGATGGCTGCACACCAGCTCACATGACCATGGGAATTCAGGTGACATTAACTGCTGGTGTTTATTAACCAATTTGTCAGAGGTCTCCCCTTCTCAAAGGAGATTTTAGTACTAGAACAAGACTTATCTCCAAAAGCTCCATGAATGGTGTAATTATTCTAACCTAGTTATCACAGGAAAGATTAGTAAACTCAACAACAATGCCAATTTCAAAAGCTATTTCAGATTAGTTATCACAAAGAGGTGTGAATTATTACATTATGTGATCTCCAGTGTAGGATTTCAAAGAAATCCTTTTTGCTTTTTTTGCTATTTAAAACTCACATTCAAATGCTAATATAAATATGTTCATATTTTAAAATGCAGACTAGCAATTCAAAATCCCTCATTAATTAATCCACTGCCAGTTTTTCTGTTTTCCTGGTGGGTGCTGTCAAAAATCAGCACTTTTGTCATGCTGAAGTTGCACTGACAAGCTCAGAGTTGTTCACTTTATTCTCCTCCTCATTAAGGAAAAACCTGTCATTAAAAGAAACTATTTGAAGCAAGAAAAGAAATGTGTGAGTCTATTTAAAGCAAGCAGGGAAATGTGTTTGGACTTCGATTATGGCAATTAAAAAGCCCTGCTATTCAAAGATGGTGATGTCTTAGTATTTAAATAACACTTCACATTCTTCTAAGACATTTTACTAAAAAGATTGTTAAATTAGGTGATAAAAGGTTACTTTTGTCTTTGAAGCTGAAATATGTAACTATTATTTCTTATCTGTTTAGAATTAGAAAATCTTCAATATCATCTATTTTACAGGACTCATTATCAAAATTCACCAGGCTTCATAAAACAAACAAATGCTTCACTTCCTGCCCTTGTTTAATCTCAGTAAGACAATTTCTTCCATGGTTTGAAAAGGAAGATTTCTTTCAACCTTTGATGGAGCAATATCTTTTTATTTTCAAATTGCACAGGCTGTGCTTGGGAAGCCACAACCACCCTCCTTTCAAAGCATAATGTGAGAGACACAGCTCACTATTTAGAATTTTTATAAAAGTTTAATAAGGGATAAAAGGGACAAACTCTAGCACTGGGGTGTTTTGGTGATCAGCAAAAAAACCACACCATTAGCTCAAAACAATGTTCTTTATACACTGTTACATTACAGGGGGCACATGCATATTCACAAGAGTTTATACATATTTTAAACATTCTGTGAGTTTAGGTGTTCTATGAATTCTTTTGAGTTTAATCTTTGACTTGCCTGCATGTCCTCCTTCAGATTAGATTAATATATTTTATTTTTTCTCATGGTTTCATCTGGTTGTTTTTATACTCTCTGACAACGAGGCGTTAATAAATTGGGTTTTGCTTTTTGTCACTGTTATCATTCAGATAAGATAATCTACAAAATGTGAGGAACTACTTGATTATCTTACACTGTTCTCAGAGTTAGTTACATGAATAAAAGCATTTTAACATTACATAATCTCTGTTTTAATATTATGCCACAGCTAAGGTATATTTATCACACTACTATTTATATAAGCAATACTGTGCATACATAAACTGACAGATTATACCATACTGAAAGGCAGTTAAAAGGAAATATAAATTGTACCATATCGAAATCTTTGTGGTTAATAATAATATGTAAAAGGTAACACATAAATGTGAAATCCAATAGTATATTGTCACAGAATTCACATTGTCACTGTCATTTATAACAATAAGAAATGGGGTGCTTGTCAGGAATGTATTTTAAGAGGAAGACTCAGATCAGGGTTTGCAAAGAAAAACAATGGTTTTTTTTTTAAGGCCAGAACAAGATTAAAATACAACTTAAAACGTCCAAGGAGGTCAGATCACAATGCAAAATGAAGTACCATGACACAAAATCATAATTATTTCAACAATAAGTATTAAATTAATCTTTATCTCCTACTGATTTGAATGTTGGAAAATATTCATGCCATTTATACACACAAAAATTTTACTGGCAAAATACTCAGAGCTGAAAAATCCTATGATGAATTACATTTTCATATACTTTCTAAGTTTTGACTACTAATCCACCCGGCTGAAATTACATAATTTCACATCTCTAAGCAGACTTGCAAAGTACTGTCAGTTTTTAGATAATCCATCATTAGCATTCCCATCACTAACCTTCAAATTTATACTCCCCACTAAAATGCAAATTGTGTTGGTCTAATGATGCTTGTTCACTCTGGGACAGAGAAGTAGGTAGAGTTATTTATAACAGAGTTTTGATCAGATGGGAAAGTACATCATCCATTTCCTTCAGTGCCCTACAGCCACCGCTGAAATCACTGAGGCACAGAATCACCCAGGCTGGGAAAGACCTTGGAGAGCAGCGAGTCCAGCCTGTGACCAAGCCCACCCTGTCACCAGACTGAGGCAGGGTGGAAACTTTCCAGGGTAGAAATCCATTTTGATTTGGGTGGAAAGTACATCTTTAAGTGTGTAGCTTGCTGTGTAGCCTGACTGCAAAGCCTAGGCTCAGAGAAACTGCTTCAGTGAAGGACAGAGATAAGGGCAGGGAGACAGAGGGTGATGGAAAGAGGCAGAGAGACTGCTGTGAGAGCAGGTCAGCCTGACCCAGGAATTCTTTCTGATAAAGAAGAACTCGCGGCAAATGTCGCGCGAAATTCGTAAAAATTAATCTGTATGAACCTATTGTGAAATTGCATGCATATGTATTTGAGAGGGGGATAAAAAGGGACCCGAAGTTCCCAGAAGTGCACACGTCATTTTAGGGGAACGATTCCCACATGCGCCCAGCGCTGTAATAAACATACCGGCTTTACAACTTTCACGAAGTTGTGGAGTTTTGTTTATCTCCACAAAACAAGACCATGGCAGTGAGCACCACATCCAGTGTGCCCAAGCCACAGTGCTGCCAGGGTTATACATGGTCTGCTGAGAAATCCCATAAAATCACACAAACAGTGCTCTGTGACCGTGTTCACAGGAGTCTCAGGCTGAGGGAAGAGACGAGGATCTGACTCCATGTTTCAGAAGGCTTGAGTTATTATTTTATTATATATATTATATTAAAACTATACTAAAAGAATAGAAGAAAGGATTTCATCAGAAGGCTAGCTAAGAATAGAAAAAGAAAGAAAGAAAGATAACAAAAGCTTGTGTGTCAGACAGAGAGTTTGAGCCAGCTGACTGTGATTGGCCATTAATTAGAAACAACCACATGAGACCAATCACAGATGCACCTGTTGCATTCCACAGCAGCAGATAATCAATGTTTACATTTTGTTCCTGAAGCCTCAGCTTCTCAGGAGGAAAAACCCTAAGGAAAGGATTTTTCATAAAACATGTCTGGGACACCCCCTGGCTGCACCCTCCTGCCAGGGAGTTGTAGAGAGTGATGAGGCCTCCTCTGAGCCTCCTCTTCTCCAGGATAAACACCCCCAGCTCCCTCAGCTTCTTCTCACTGGATTTGTGTTCCAGACCCCTCCCCAGCCTTGGTTCCCTTCTCTGGACTCACTCCAGCCCCTCAGCATCCCTCCTGCACGGGGGCCCAGCACTGACACAGCCGCACAGGTGGGTCCTGCTGCTGTCCCACAGGGGCAAGGCAAGGACAGACAGCTGCTGTTGGTGCCTCTGTGGGGATGTGCTGCCTTCCACTGGCACAGGATTAGCACATCCAGCAGCACCTGGCAAACAGCAATTCCAGTGGCACCACCCAGGTAAAAGCACTCAGCAATAGCTCTCTGACTGGCTAACAGTCATGCCTTCATCAACAGGCTTCATTTCAAAATAAATCACTTTGAGGATTCTGCTTCCTTCATCTTTTACCTTTCCAAGATGATCCATGCTCTTCTTCCAGACTTAACCAACCCCAATCAAACCCATTGGTAAGTCAGTGCTAACTTTTTCACCTGTGTTATTTTAAGGTGTCAACAGATTCAGCCATGAAATCATAGAAATCAAGAGATATAAACACAGAACAGAGTCTCCTCTTGGGGCCTCTGGCTGGTCAGTGACCCTGAGATGTGTTAGAAAGTCTCTTTTCCCAGCCCAGTGCTTGAAGAAGCAGTCAGGGCTCTTCATTTCTCGGTCTCAAGGTTGTTTATTGTTCCTTATCTATAAAATTCTTTCTCCTGCCCTGCCGAGGTCCATCCAGCAGGACAGTTCCAGGCACTCTGCCTGCCCCCAGGGCTGTGTTATGTCTTTATACTAAAAACTACATGTGCAATGTTTACAATTACTTCCCAATACCTATCACCTGTGTTAGACAGTGAGCTTCTACTCTAAACCAATCTGTGAGTGCCACCATCACAGCAGAAGATGGAGGCCAGGAAGAAGGAGAAAGGCTGGACATGCCCAGATTCCTCCATCTTGCCCCCTGAACCTCCATTCTAAAAACCCAAAATTGACTTTTCCACCCTGTGATAACTTCACAATTATTCTACCTAAACTGTTGTGGCTTGCTGATCTTCACATAAGGTTGGTAACTTGCTCCAAGTGTCATAACCAAACCCACAGGGGCATCCTGGGCTCTGTGCCAGGGTCTCTGAGCCCCCTGGCAGGGTCTGGGCTGCTCAGCACAGCCAGAGGGATGTTCTGAGTTCCAACACTCTCCCAGTCCAACTGTTTTCTAAGAGTTTTACTCTGCTCTGAAACTTTTGTGAGCCATGGCACATTAAAATTCCCAACTCTGCTGCAAGGGCCTGAGTGGCAGAAAAGCAAGAACCGGCACAAAGTCTGAAGAGAGGCTCACCCAGGAACTGCAAACCCCATCAGACAATCCAGCCTCTCCAAGTTCATGCATTTAAACAGCACAGACAGTTTGGCCCCACACCTCAGAAACCAGCCCTTTTTAACATGCTCTCTTCTGCAACCTTGAGTTAAGCAGGATTCTTTTCATTTCTTATTGACTCCAAATCTGGAGCATGTCAGCCTGTTATGAACATTTTCCTAAATACTAGCAAATTATTTATTTCGTGAACATTTTCCCAAATACTAGCAAATTATTTCTTTCCTCTATGCTTCAATTAGGGTTGTATCTACACTTGTGATAGATATTTCATATTTGGCAATTTTTTCTGAGGTCTTACACAAGGTAGTCTTGCACTGACTACATGTTACAAGATATTAAAGATCACAGTGCCTTGGTAGATAGAATTATAAATAATATCAAAGAATGTGGAAAAATCCTTGAAAGAAATTATTTACTAAGAGAGTGAAGAAATGCTGTTTGACAGATATCAAAACGAAAGAGTTCCTAAATTTAAAAGAAGTCTTAAAAACTCTTCCTTCAAGATCTGTCTCAACATACAAATCCCAACACTCAGTACTCACAATGATGAGCTCAATGCATGGCAATTGCACAGCAAGTCCAACCTTTATTTGACTTTTAACCACTTAAATATTTCTGCAGCCCAGCCTGCTTGCTGGTAATTGGAATTGACACCACCCCACATAAACAAAAACCTAAAAGAGACAAGAAGAACCATAGAAAACTAAAGCCAATGGGAATCCAACCACTTAAATGTCTGCTG
>NW_005054484.1:581802-592790 GCF_000277835.1 Geospiza fortis | reverse complement strand
TATACAGTGGATTTGTTTGGGTAGAGCCCTATCCAAGGGGGGCTTAAATATCTGTGAACTAAAGCTCTTACCAAGTGCAATGGAAGGCAACCACTGAGCTCTCTGTCTAAGCTGCTGCCCCTAAAAAACTGCAGAAGGCAAAGAGGGGAGCAGCAGCCAGCCTGGAGCCCTGATCCTGGGCACTGCCACTGGCTGGGACCAGGGCAAGGGAAGGGGGAAGAAACCTCACCCAAAGCTGTTTTGCACAGCCTATAACAGAAGATAATGAGAAGCACATACACACGTCTGCCACAAGGTTAAGAAAATCTCTTTGCTCTGAAATCTCTTGAGTAGACTCTGAATTTATAGGTAAAACACCACCATTGAGTCAAAAATGACACAGGATAAGATCAAAGAGTAAAAGGCAGCCCTTTTATTCAATCCTCTCCTTTTTATACCTTGGTTCACTACAGATGGACCTGATTGGTCATTTAATCAACAAATTTCACATGGTTGGCTAATTAAGAAGACACCCCATCTGTAAACAACTTGATGAGAAAAACAGCTTGTTAAAAACACCACCTGCAGATCATTTAATATTTGACTCTCATTGTTTCTCTCCAGCTCCCTAAAGCTTCCCAGACAGATCCATGGGAAAACTTATCCAGCTTTCTCTGTCACATCCACAGTAAAACATGCAGTGTTCTACCTATGGAAATGCATCAAGATTTAGCAGTTAGAAATTGTAACTATAATATTTTGGCTGGCTTTCGCCAGCAAAATACAGGGGCTGGAAGCCAGAGGGTCACAGGAGCCTGGCTGGGAAATCCCAGTGGATTTTGGGTCCTTGGCCAAGCCAAGGTCATGAGGAATGGCACAGTTAGTGCTGGCATTTCAGTGCGCTGGTAACTTGGTTATTTTCACTTTTAACCTAATAATTAATCTCTCAAAGTCCACACTGTGGACTTTTCTAGCCAATTAAGAAATATCATCCAAACCTCTAAAGAAGGAAAAAAAAAAAGAAAGTAACAAAAAACGACCAAGAAAAAAAAGTAAAAAACCCAACCTACTTCCCCCCTAAAACCTCCATCTTACTTCATATTTATTACTATATTCTAAAACCCCAAACTCTAAGTTTTTCACCCTATAATATTTCACACTTCTAACCAAATACACACCCATAATCCCAATATTATTAACCAATTTTAAAAACCTCTACCACAACCTCAAATTAAATGTAATACTCTCCTAAGAATCAAAATCTATTTATACAAAAAATTAAAATTCTTAACATCCAAAACTCCAACAGTTAGTCACTGAGGTATAGATTGCAGTTCAATTCCTTAAAAAGAAAAAAACCAAACCAAAATCACTTTGCATCTATCAATTTAATTAAGTTGAACACGGTGCCTACAGCACAATGTATTTGCAACCAGCAGAAGCAGAGGAAGGAAAAATAAATTATATTTTATTATTCAGACACAACTACCACCATGTCTGTCCATACAAGCTTTTTATAGCCCATCTTATCCCATCTATTTCAATATCAATTGTTCAGCAAACAATTGGAAAAATAATGTCTAGTGAAGAGTGAAATTCTTTGAATTGTGTCTGTCTTGCTAGAAAAAATTTCAGGCAAAAACATCAAAATATCCTTCTCAGTCTTAACAAACTGTTTCAATTTTCCCTGATAAAAGTATTTCTTAATTTTAAAAGCCTGAAATTATGAATTGTGAAAAAAATTGGGAATAAATTTAACATTTTGAATGCATAAAAATATCTCACGTATAGCAAGACAATATTTCTTGTACAATTACAATTTCTCTGAGAAGAAAAGTCTTTCCTCAGCCCTAATTATTTCAAATATGCAAAAGCATCCACACTTGGCACTTGATTCTGTGACTGCAACCCTTGTTCTTATAATTGTTCCTGAACCAGGAAAGTGCAGTATTTGTTTAAAATAATAACAAGGCATAACAGCAATCATACTTTGTTTAGTAAAAACAACTTTCATTATGCAAATCATTAGAAAGAATACTATCTAATCCCTGGGAAAATCTTGTGTTAAATTGGATAAATTAAAATTAATAACATTACATTTACTGAAGGCCTTTTATCCCATTTTTATACCCAGCACATTTCAATTCATAATTAGAGGAGAGGCAATGAATGTTTCAAGTTAAAACAATTCAATAAAACCTGAGAAATTTTTAATTATTCCTATCACTAAATGGAGCCAGCGAGGGTGTAGCTGGTCAGTAACACATGGCCTTTGCAACACCCACAGTAAATTATGGTATTTTAATTCTCCAACCAGAACCATTTTAGTCTTGTCATCTCTGCTTTCTGAGAATGGACTGTGTGAGTCTGACAGCTCAGGATGTGTTTTGCTCCCAAGGAAAGAGGAAAGCAGCTTGGGATTGTCTGTTTGCCCCCAGGTGTGACCTCCCAGCATCCCCTCAGCTCTCCATGGCACTGGGCTGGCTGCTCCTGTTTCACAGGGTATTTCTGGAGCTCTCATGGTGCAAAATAATGAAAAATATCAGCCTCCAACAGAATAGCCCACACTCTACAAACACTGTCAAGCTTTATCATTCATTAATTTCTCTTTCAGTTTGGGAATAAAATGTGATGCAGTGAATGTTTCCCAGCCCTTCATTGTTTCCATTGTCTCCAAGTTTTCTCTTAGGCAGCAAAGTTTGTAGGGAAGGGCCCCATATTTGATTGTGTCTGAAAACTCCAGTAGTCCAGAAATAACATCCACAGCATTTAAAGGAGTTGCTTGTATTAAAACAGATATAACAAAGGGCCATACAAAAGTTTGCCTCTTCAAAAGCCAGAAACAGTGAAGTGCACCTGGAGCCATTTCCAGCAGGTCTTTAAACTGACCACCTAAAAACCACCATGGACTTTGGGAATGAAAGGGCCCCAGAAAGATTGCTGGAAATTCATTACATCTGCTCCAAGTTGAACATCAGCACGTCTGAAGGACAGAGCCAGCTGGTTTGGGAAAGTACATTCTTTCCACTCAAACAAGGAACAGTTTACTCAGAGAATTTAAATCTAAAATTTGGCTTGGGATTTTTCACTTAATTTTCATACATTTCTAATTTTAAAATAATCTCTCAGCAATATTTAGGGTGTCTTAATAAACCAACTCTTAAAATATTTTTAAGCATTTCTTCTATTCAAAAGAGCATTCTGCTAATAAGTAAGACATCACTGGGAAATTGCATTTTAAGTCCAAGGTGATGTATGCTTTAAAGAGAAAATCCTTAGACTTGTTTATAATTAACACCATTATCCAACAGCTCTCCTTTAAACACTCATCCTACTGCTGTACATGTTTGCTTTCAGAATTTTGTCTTATGTTGGCTTTGTTCCCTTTTCTCTCCTACTTCTATAAAACACAACACAAGACTCATAATTCCATATCAAAAAAGTAATTCCAAATTAGGGCTAAGTGGCTAATTACACTCATTCCAAATCTTCAGGTACCTTTTATTCTGTTTCAGGCAGACATAAATCTGTTCTTTTTTTCAAACAATGACCCACTTCATCAAGAGCATGCGAAACTTGGAGAGAACTGTTGTTAGCAGAAATCACCTGAAATGTCCAAAACACCAACTTCATCAACAATTCAAAAACATTGTTGCTTCTTCATTCATCACAAATAACAGAAAATTAAAATGTTTTCAGTTGTGAAATATTAACTCTTCTAAATAGAACTAATTAAAAACTTTTAATGCCCATTTATTTTTCTGTGTTTCTTGGAAAGGTAGAACTATTCTATGTCAGATATGGCCATTATGGCCATCTCTAAAGCAAATAAAGAAGGTATATGTGAAAAAAACCAAAGTAATGTCCCCTTTCCAAACTCTGTTTCTGTCCCCTTCTCTGAGGCAGCAACTTCCTCTGTTTGTTCATTGCAACACCAGGGATTTCTTTCTTCTTTTTCTACTTGTGTGCCTCAGGAGAAATAATCTGGCAATTAGTGAGAGCTAATGGGTACTTCAGGACTTTTCCTCCTATTGCAAAAGCTGCACACAGTGTATTCTGTAAAATTATGGACCTTCAAAATTTCATTGTTGTTGATTGCTCCCCACTTTGCAGTGCACAGGGCATCCTACTGCCTCACAATCATTCCTGTTCTGAGTCAGGGAAATTGGTTGTTAATGTCTTCCTTTGCCCTCATATCTGTTTCATGGGCAATGAAAAAAAAGGCTTAAATAAAAAAAGAATAGAAATAAGTGGGATTTGTCAGGCTGAACTATCAAGACTTCCTTTATACAACATAAAAACCTGAAATGCATGTTATTCTTGCTGGGTTTTATGACTATAATTCATTCCATCAGGCTTTCTTACATGTACCCATAAAGTGATGCAGACAACAGAAATTGTCTCAGTGAATACAGGGTTGGTTTTCATTCTGTGCCTGGAACAGCCAGGTTTGCTCATAGGAAATTCCAGTTACTACATTTAACATGGAACACCACAGTCCTTCACAGGGGTGAAGTTACAATCATCTCCACCAAATGGGGCTTTAGCACTCACTCAGGGTAACCCTTATGCTACCTCCATGACAAGTTTAATTAAATCTGATGAGTTTCTGGCCAGGCTGGGGAGCACAGGAGTATTGTATCTGCAGGGTGCCCTGGGGCAGGGAGGAATGATGATCTGACTCTGTCACTATAAGACATGAAAGAACACAAGCACACCACCATTCTCAAGGTGAAGGAAGAAAGAGGAAGTTTATTTTCTGACTCCAACATTTATAGTTTTCCAAAAGTGACAGTGGATTGGAGGGTGACAGTGACACCTCTCCAATGACACTGGTCAAACCAACAGTCCATCAACTTTCTCCTCCTCCATAAAAGAAGACAAAACAATTAGTTATTTACAGAAAGTGTCTGAGAAAGTTCACCACAAGAATGTCAACATCAGAAGGCCTAGAAAATCTTTAAAAACCAGGGGGACATGACTCCATGTTCTCAGAAGGCTGATTTATTATTTTATAATACCATATTATATTAAAGAATACTATACTAGAGAATACAGAAAGGACACTTACAGAAGGCTAAAACGATAATAATGAAAATTCGTGACTCTTCCCAGAGTCCTGACACAGCTTGGTCCTGATTGGCCAAAGAGTGAAAACAACTCTCAGCAGAATCCAATGGAACAATCACCTGTGGGTAAACAAGCTCCAAACACATTGCACATGAGCACAACACGGGAGAAGCAAATGAGATAAGAATTGTTTTCCTTTTCTCTGAGGCCTCTCAGCTTCCCAGGAGAAAAATCCTGGGCAAGGGGATTTTCCAGAGGATGTGAATGCCACACAGGAGGGCACAGCTGGCTGAGCCTTGGGCTGGGAGGGCTCCTGGGCACAGCCCTGCAGGGGCAGTGCCAGCCTGGGCACAGGATCACAGCCAAGGTGCCTCCTGTGTTTGTATCTGGCCAACTGAAAAGGGCATTTTGTTGGCACTCCATGGAACAAACAGCAGCACTGGGCTGCTCTGCTGAGCATACAAAACACTTTTTGTCTTAAAATGTGGCCAACAGACCTACAGGGATCAGGGCTGGTACCTTGGGGGTTTTCCACTGGGGGCTTGTATTTGCAGACATTTCCATATAATCAGATTTTCAAACTGGACATTTCTCCACTCATAAACAAGCCAATTTGCACAGGCTCAGGTGCAGTTATGGCTCAGATGGAAATTAAAATGGTGACAATGAACCAGATTTGATTCAGCTCCCCCAACAGCCTTTCCCTGCTGGAATATATTTCAGGTCTCAATTAGTAGGAGTGGGTTAAAAAGCTCAAAAAAATACATCTAGCCCAAAGATTTTCTGCCTGAGGCAGAAACAGAGCCAAACAGCAAAGCAATCATTATTCCCATTTGCAGGAAAGAATGACTTGCCTAACACCCCACAGGGAATCTGGAGTAGAACTAAACCTCAAAGCTGGTGAGCCCAGCTTGCTCCATCATCTGCCTGAAAAACATGGAGCAGACATGACACTGCTGTTTAAGGCTCTTTGAAATGAAAAGGATTCTGACCCCTATGGACTCATAGGCATTCAGCATCCATGAAAAATAAAAAGCTACATAAGAAGGTTAAAAAAGACAGAAAGAAAATGCGTCTGTGTTTTATGGAGGTTGCTGAAATGGATTTCCCTTTTTTACCTATGCTGTGAGCTCAGTAGGAAAGCTGATTTATCCTGTGAGTGCACAGCAGTTGCTCCCTGCTAGAGCTGCTGCTGAAGTTTAATTGGAATACACAGCATTTGTGTAATGTTCATATCATGGAGAACATTTAGGAAAAGCAGAAAGGCCCTTTGAGCTCAGCACACTCATTTCTGTTGTGATCCTGAGCGCTGGACCCAAGTGGAAATATGAACCACCAAGTTATTTCTTTGGTGCCTGTTTTAGTCAGAGACTCCAGGGGCAGAAATGGCTGCTTGCAGAGGAGAAGGAAAATGGTCCAGGCCTGGCTAATTCAGGGACTGGCAATGGGATATGGAGCCTTTCATCTACAGGGTGCTGAATCCAATAGAGGGCTGTAGCCACCAAAAAATTATTCCCATCAAATGGAAGTTCAGTGGCCTAAGAGAAATCATTTAAATGGTTTCTGCTTCATACAGGCACTCACAGCAGAGAAATTATTGCTACAATTAGCAGTACTGCATAGTCATCAGCGGGGTGGAAGTTTTTGGTGGTTTTTTACATTGCCAGAAAAAGAATGTTGTCCCTAAAAAAATCCTAAAGTGATTATTTTGACTAAGAACATTTTTCAGTAACCTAAAGATGTGGTTGGTTTGGGGTGGTTTTTTTGCATTTTTATCATTATTTTAGTTTTATTTAGGCCCCTTTGGTAGTTTTCTTTGCCTTTCTTATGCTGTAGATCAGAAGATAAAAGTCTTCTCCAAACGACTTTTCCTAAAAAGTACTTTACGCAAATACTGAGAGGTGAAAAACTGCATCCTGTCCAAAACAGAGCCTTCCACTGCTAATCTATTTGCATTTGGCTCAAACATTAAACACAAAGTATTTTTAACTGAAAACTTCCCATTTTCCAGGGAACTGGGTGGCATTTTTAGTTTAGGGTATCTATAATGTATAATCTATAAAATCCAGAGCATTTCAAGAGAAATTTTAGCAAGACCAAGGCCAGTATTCAATCATCAGGACTGTGGGGATTGGTTCAGTACCTGCAAGGACCCTGAAAGGGATTTCCCCAGGAGCTGGGAGCTGAGCCAGGGTGGCTGTCAGGACACAGGACCATAGAGGGGCTTGACTCAAAAAGGACATTTAAAGGTCAGAGTCCAACACCCCTGCAGTGGTCAGGGACATCTCCAGTGGGATCAGCTTTCTCAGAGCCCTGCCCAGCCTGACCTTGAATGTTTCAGGGATGGGGCATGCACCCCACCCCCATGCAACCTGTTCTGCTGTTCCACCCCCTTCACCCTGAAATATTTCTTCCCTGCACCTAGCTTCAATCTCCCTGCTTTTATCTCAGCGGTCCTATTGCCACAGGCCCTACAGAATGTCTGTCCCTTTCTCATTTCTGTTTTCCTTCCTGTGACTGACAATGCTGTGGTTTGTCCATGGGGCAGCAGCTCCTGCAGGAGCCCCAAGCAGCTCAAACTCACCCTCCAAAAGTGGGAACCACACCCTGACCCCAGGCATTGGGAATGCTAAAGCCAGGACTGGATCAGGCAGATACATTCCTGTTGCATTTAGTGTTCCAGTTAACATTTCCCATTTTATCAATCTCATTATGCAGGTGCAAGGCAGGGGTCACACACTTACTCACAGTTTAACAGTTAAAGACAGGCTTGTGCTAAATAAATTTGTGCTGTTGCATTGTGAAAATTCCATGTTCAATAGGTCTCATCAAATGTTGTTGCCCAAATTGGTTTAATAACACATTCAGCTGTAGAACAAAACAGGCAAGGGCAACAGTGCAAGAGCTTTTTCTACTCTGGTGGTACATGTCATGTTTCTGCAATTAGAAAACTCATATATACACACACACTGGGTGTATATATGCTCACTGAGTTTCTTTACTGACTAAAAAAAGGTCTCTACATATTTATGGTAGCAGTTCTGCAAAGAATTCTGAACATTATGCAATTTAAAGCCTTATGACTACCTAAATGTAAAATTATTTTTTGAAACAAAATTACAGCACACACTCAGAAGAAGCAAAGGGATTGTTGAAAAGCTAGCAGCATATGACAATAAAAATGCAGTTACATCTGTGAAACTTCATAAGCTTCACACTGCAGAGTGTTGCACAACACCACTAAAGATATGTTATACAGATAGTTAGAATTTAATTTGGGGGTATAACAGATTCCTGAGTCCATAACAGTCACTCCAGCATTCCATTTAGGTATATCCACAATAATACATTTCCTATTTTGAAATAAGATAGTGATCACAAAAGAGACAAGCTCAAGTGCAGCATATCAATGGAAACCCAAGGCTTCTTCCTAGAAGATGTAGGACTATTAAAGCAACCTGGGATTTTGTAAAGGTTAGGCTTCACAATTGTGCCTATGGATTATCTTGAATAAATGGCCCATTTATTTGAACTTTTTGGGGGGTGGTTTGACATATTAGTTGGGTGCACAATGTAGTTTGACCTATAATTCTCAGCTCAGCAGCCAGGCATATCTCATACAGCCAGAGTAGCTCTCACTGGGCTCTGGCTGCAGAGCAACCAGCTCTGGTGTGGGAGCCAGGTGAAGCTCTGTGGATAAAAACCTGGCCCCAAAGCAGCAAGCATCAGAAAAACAGACATTATACCATATATCATCTAATTGTATTCCTGTACTGAGGAACAAACCAAAGTATCTCAATGAACTATCGAGGCAATTAATTTAATTGCTATCCTATAATGTTTTAAGAGAGCACTATCCTTTCCCAAACCAGCAGAGCAATGATTCTTTTTCTGTTCTAAGCTTTGTGGGATGACTGTAAAACTCTACAGGAAATCACTGACTTTGCTACAGAAGACAGATTGAGGGCCATGAGAGAAGCAGAGATTTTTCTTTGTTAAACTGATATCTGCACCAATTTACACAACTATCCAACACATCCCTTCAGTTCAGCTTTTGCTTTCTTGGTGTGAGGGGCTACCACAAAGAAAGGATGGGGAAAGATCAACCTCAGCAATGACAAAAAAGCCCCAGCAACCCCTCACATCCCAGTTCTGTCAGTCCTAAGAGCCAGGCTGAAAGCCCTTCAGCCTGGTGACCCCCATCCTACAAGGCAAAGGCCCAGCTTTGGGGCTGTGTGAGCATCCCAGCACAGGGGAGCAGGGCCTGAGCTCCTCCTGCTCACCTGCAGACGCTGCCCTGCTGGGGCCAAACCAGCCCAACCACAGAGCAAAGCCCAGAGCAGGAACTGAGCATTCCCACCTCTGCCGGGGTCACCCCGTTCAGAGCTGCAGGAGTGAAGCTCAGCCTGGACCCTGCTGCTCCCAGAGGTTTGTGGACAGGTGTTGAGAGTTTTTTGCAGGACAATGGACATATGCAACATATGCACAATCCAGCCTTCACAGAGACTGAGTAAGGTCACCATGTCCTTGAAGGACACAGAAGGAGAAGAACATGCTCGAAAGCAGACAGTTCAGGATGCAAAGGCAGACAAGAAAACCACAGTGAGACGCATGAAGAAGGAAGACTAACCAAAATTAACTGAACTATTAAAATGCGTGCGTAAAAAGGATTTAACCTATCATGTAATAACTTGAGGCGGGAACAATAGAGAATAGTATAAAAATGGCTTGCTTTTTGTAATAAAGTGGCTTCACTTGATCCTATTGATCGTGGCGTGATGTCCTGTTACTGATCCTCCGCATGTTTTGGCGCCCGAACAGGGACAGACAGGGATGGTGGGATAGTGATGAACACCAGCAGCTTTTTTTCCAATTTAAATTTATTTGGAATTTAAATTTATTGGAATTTAAATAACTTGGGGCATAAAGGAAAATTTGGGGGAGAAAAAAAAATTGGTTGGAGTGATTCCTTTGCTGTGTTTCTAACAATTTCAGCAAGGAAGCAGCAGAGGAAAAGCAGAGGAAGGTAATCTCCTGGGGTAATTATGAGTAGCCAACCCCACACACACTCTTCTGCTCCCAGAATTGTACCTAGCTAAAAATTCTCCACAGCCACAACGACTGAGACATGCCCTGAAGCTCCTCAGACCTCAGCCAGCCTAATCAGAGAATTTCCACTGCTGACACACTCTGTGTCTCTCTATACCCCATTTTCCTCATCCTTGCACCACAAGACACATCTCAGCATGGATTGTAAAAGCAAGGGGAGAAAGAATGTATCTGACTCTATTGATATTAGAAGGCTAATTAATTACTTTATTATACCATATTGTTCTATGTTATATTACATTATATTACACTGAATCTGCACAAGCACTCAATTCCACTGACCAGAATCTCATGACTTCTGCTGACTGACAGTCTGCACACACATGTGGATTCAATTGGTCAGTGCATGAAAACACTCACACCAGAATTCAGTTACCAATTCCCTTCAGATAAACAATCTTTCACAATGCATTCCACTTGTGGACAACACAGGAGTATTGCAACGCTGAGAAGGCCCCAACAATGGAGGAATGATGAGGAGGACTCCAGTGATATCAAAAGGCTAATTAATTACTTTATTATACTATATTATTCTATACATCTAAAACTGAACCTGCCAAGCACTCAACCCTGGACACAACTGCACTGAATCTTGTGACTGTCTCCTGACAGTCCTGACACACACACACACACCTGGCCCTGGTAGACCAAGGAAACAAAACACCATCACTGTGGGTAAACAATCTCCATATTGCATTCTACTTTGGCACAACACAGGCACAGCAAATGATAAGAATTGTGTTTTCTTTCTCTGAGGTTCAGAGAATGTGAATCCCAGAAAATCCTTGGGAAGTTGTGCCTTGCTTTTCTCTGTGAAGAGAAATGCAGCC
>NW_005054484.1:567658-581759 GCF_000277835.1 Geospiza fortis | reverse complement strand
GACACCATTGCAGCATCTGTCAGAGAGGCCCCATGAGCTCCTTCCTTGGGAAGTGGCTGCTCACTGTCAAGAGCAGCTCTGCTCCTGCTGCTGCAAGGCTTTCAGGAGCCTGTGCAGGGGCTGCAGAAGTTCAGAGTTCAGTGGGTACAGCTGGAAGAGAAAGGAATGCAGTGATCCAGTCTCCAGCTGGATCAGATGTATTACAGACAACTGCATTTGTCTGTACTGATGGTACACCACAAGCTTTTGGGAAAAGGAAAGGTGATGCTGCAGCCTTTCTCTGAGTCTCATCCTGCTGAGCTTGGTCCCTCCCAGTTTCTTTAATCACATGAAACCCAGATGTCTCACACAAAACCCTTTCTGTTTCTCTCCCATTCTGTTGAGTCTGTTTGTACCAAGAACCCTTTCATTCTTTTTCTCGATGTTCATTTTCCACTAAATGTTATTTTTCTGTGTATCTGGAGTACCTAGTGAATTAATTAATTTACATTAAAATGGATACACAGGGTGTTTGCTGCAAGAAACAGTCCCCAGACCAACACATGGCAGACAACTCCCCCACTGCCAGAGGGTTGCAAGGCAATGATTTAGTAGGCATTGCTCTAGAACAGGCTGCCTGTTGGCTCACACAGGTGTGTTCTTCTATTAATTATGGTAGCACAGCCAAACGAGTACGTGACCACTCCGTTCCTCAGTGATCCTGCCCAAGGAATGCAGCCGGAGCAGGATGTCAGCCATGGGGTACAAAATTGGTCATAACACCCATCACTTCTGGAGGGGTAAGAGAAATGGGACTGAAAATCCTTTATTTATTAATGAATGAATATATAAATATATCAATTTATTAATATAAACATATTAATTCAAAAATATAAGATAAATTAATCCTTAATTTATTTTAATTTATTGATATCAATTTAATAATTTTTTAAATCACTATAAAATAAAATAGTCCTTAATTTATTTTATAGGACTGAAAATCCATACTTTATTTTATATCCTTATTTTATTTTATAGATTTTTATATATATAATTTATTTAAATATATTTTTTTAATACTGAAAGGAACAGTATCAAGAGATGAGATAAAACACCAAGGTGTTAAGGAATTAATGATACATGAAACTATCTTTTTGCTCTCTAAGTGATCCTGTAAAGGGCATCAAACAAAGGTTGGGAGAGAAACAACTGGAAAGCTGCAAAAATAGAGCAGTTAGGGAGAGGGGGAAAAGCCCCCCAGAATGTCACTAGCTATCTTTGCTAAATCCCCACACCCAAGTGTCTAATGGCCAGGGTCACAATGCCAGTCTCCTTTGAGCCACACTTTGCTGTCTGCAGCTGAGCAAGCCAACATTTACTGGGATTCTTTTCTTGCCAGTGGAAAATACCTGGAAACAGGGAAGTTGTGCGTATTGCCTAGAGAATCCTCTGGTGTTTCAGCATTTCCCACTTTGTGCCCACCAGGCACACGTTCCACATGCAGCAGGACTGTCAGAGCAGTGTGTGTGCATCTAAAAATTCTTCATGTATTCCACCTTTGGGGGAGCAGCCACCATTTCTTGATGCATGTAAACCTGATTTAATAGAGCAAATGTGTTATTAATGCTGCCCATGTGTGTGGTGTGGTCCAACCCTGGCATCCCAGGACTGCAGGCATGGTCCTGAATTCAGGACTTCCCTGTCTGACACAGGGGGAATATTTGGCAGGCTGCTGCAGTCAGCCAAATAAGCCTCACAATAATTCTGTTACAGAATTCTATTTTATAGTAACGGGAAGAAAAATAATAGGCCCACAGGTCAGGTGAAGTACAGTCAGACACCCCAAATTTTCCCCTGATATGTACTTAACACAAGAAATAGCAGATATATAGCAGCTGTAAGAGTCACTTGCTAATAATTAAGTATTTATGATTTCATCTCCTTGCCAATTGTAAAATGCAGACTGAAGGAGGCAAAACATATTAATCTGATGCACAGAGGTTTTGTTTGGAAAAATAAAATCTCTCTTTACAAAACCTGCACAGCCATCTAAAATACTGTTTACTTCCCTCTACAGTTCTGTTTAATATGTATTTGGGACTAGAACATACCATTTAAATGCTGACTCTCAAGTGGAATATTCTTCTCCCTGTTCCGTGTGGAAAACAGAAAATTTTGCACAGAATCAAAAAATGAAAGAAGGTCACGACATTCTAGAGGGCTTTTTTATGGTTTATGAAACCCTTCATTAAACTTTTAGAAGCCAAAACCCTGAATGGCTTTGGGAGAAAGCAAAAACCTCAGAGTGCTTCTGGGGAACATCACCTGTAATTTATTCACTTTGAATGCTTTTTATGGAGCAGCTCAAGACAGATGCATGACATGATTCCAACATCCACAAACCCAAGGCATTAAGTAATTGAATCCATAACCAGGAGCTGGTAAATGGGGAGTCTTATGAGTTATTCTGTAAGTGTGACATGGAGAACAGCTTGCTTCACAATCATTATTTTACTGTAGTGCAGAAATCACATAATGAGGGCTTCATGCTATTAGGATCCTAAGCCTTGATTGTTAGAACATTTCAGTCATATTAAAAAAATGATATATTGGAAGCAGATAGGAAGAAAAACAGTAATTGGAGGCTCAGCAGTGGGTTAAAGCCACAATTTATTTACCATTTCCCTTGCATTAGATGAAACATTAACAGGATTATTAATAAAGATTCTGTATTGGGTTTGTCACATAGCAGCAATGTGTCATCCCATTCTGCTGCCAGAAGCATGTCAGTATAGTTTTCTTAAGGCTGCAGAGAAATCTTCTCTAGTCTAAAATTAATGAAATATGTTAATTTTTATAGCTGCTTGAATTAGTACATGACCTTTAAAACAGAGAGGCAAAAACCATACATCCATCTGATGATATTGATTTCTTGGTTACACAAGGTGCATGCATTAAGGAAATTGAATTACAAATTAAAATTCAGCACTACTTTATTAAAAATCAGGTGTTGATGAAAAGTGATTCTCTTTACAAGATGCTCTTCTAATTTCCATTGCAGTTGCTGTCACCAACTGTAGACATTAATCCCCAGAAAGGCTGGGTTTAATTTTGGTCATGCAGTTATAATTCAGAATTTTTCCATGGTTTTTTGCATTACTTTGCCATTTATTTGGGAGTACCTGATTCTCTGATCTATGACATTAAAAAAAAAAAAACCAAAAAAAACAACAACAACAAAAAAAACTGTCCTCCAGCTGTTGCTCAGGTGCCCAGAACAATCTCAGAAATTTGAAGGGGGAAAGTGCACCAAGGGGTAGCTTTGACCTCTGCAAATGAGAGCAAGTTATGGTAGCAGAACACTTCTCATCAATTCTCTTTGCCAACTGAGCTTCAAAGAGAGTTCACTATTTCAGGATAAAGGAAAATAAAAATATTCCTCTTAAGAATATCTCAAGTGGAATCACTCAGATTTTGCTGTGGCAATTTCTCGAGGTTGGTACTTCATGGTTTTTATTTTTAAATTCCTGACATGAAATAATTATAGGAAGTATTCATTTTAGTAGTTCATAGAGCAACTGGAAGACAATTTCATAAATAAATAATGTGTATATGACAATTAAGTATATAAAATCTCCTATAATTTTAAGATATTCCTAGTTCATTTGGCTCAAATGAAAAATGTACTATGAACAGCTTTTTATTTGTTACTTTTATGTATTTTTGAATATATAAACACCTTTTTTTAAAATAAGTAATATACATTAGGTCAGTCTCAGAACACTAACTTTAAACACAAACCCAGCTGCTGCTGATTAGATGAAAAGTGAGAAAAAAATAAACAGGAGAACTTTGATCTCAGGTTAGGGAGGAGATGGGAGCAGCTTGCTTTGAAATTATTATTTTACTGCAGAGTAGAAATGGCATAATGAGAACTCCACACTGCCAGGAGCTGTAACCCTTGATGGCTGGAATACAGCTGTCACATTAAAAGTGACACACTGCCAGCAGAGTGGCACTGCTGCAGCAATCACAGACCTCACATCTGCGCTGCACTTGCCCAAATCAGGAGCTTCTTACTGCAAGTCTACGCCGAGGTTAATGAAATTATTTAATATGCTTTATTGCAGCAGGGTTGCTCAAGTCAGTCAATGGAAAGGTACATTAAAACTTATTATTGTGATTGACAATAGAAAAAAATTGAAAAGCCAGAACTTATTGTTCTAACAAACTGTCCTGCAGAACCCATTGCATGGAACAACAGGTAGCTTAGCCAATTGTTCAGCTGTATCTATGTACTTTAAAGAGAAATGCTTAAATTAAACCAAAGAAAACACTTTTCATCAGGACACTGATTAGGAAAATCAAGCTTCTGCACATCTTCAATGCAGATCATATATCTACATGAGCTCCACATTTCTTTATGAAATCCTGTTCCTGTGAGGGTGAGCCAGGTGATCTTCACTGTGTTTCAGTTTTATTTCTTTATTATCCCCCTCCAAATAACAGCCAGCAGAAGTGGTACCTGCAAGCCTGGAACTACAAACAGGACTGTAGCTACCAACAGAAAGAACAACTGGCTGCAGACTGAGCTGTTCTGGTTCAAAACAAAATAAGAGCAAATCCTTTAAAAAAATAAGAGTAACATTCTTTCACTGCTGGTAGTATCTACTCAACAAAACCCTGCCTTATGTAGGAACTTCCACATTTCAGAAAGAGAAATAATGTGCTGAAATTCTACCAACAACTATTTCCTTACTGTGAATATCTTCATTATCATGAGTGTAACAACTTTCAGCACTTGGATATGCTTGTGTGTCTTGAAGGTGGTACAATCTTGAGCTTTGGGAATAAATACCCTATAGTGAAAACCCAGTCAGAACTCATTTGAAGTCTTTCTTGTCACTCCCAAAACTTCAAGACACCAAGCAAAATCCTCATTACACAATTTAAAATTATCGAAGAAGTTTCTTGACACTTCAAATATTACAGAAAATCCTAGAGCAAGTCAGATTACATTGGATTAAACAGAGAAACCTTTGAAGAGTCTCCACTGGGTAGAGAGCACCTTCACATCAGTAATTCCTTCCATTTGATTGTTTGGTGATTTGGGTTGGGTTTTTGTTTTGCTTTGGTGTTTTTCCTTTGGGAGGTGAGGAGGTGGTCCCCTCTTTCCCAAGGAAAGGAAGAATTTCACTGCTGGGATTTAACCCCAGCCAGCAGCAAAGCTCCACACAAGGGGCACCACTTCCCCCCCCCAGGGTGGGACCAGGGGGACAATTGGAAAATAAAAGAGAAAATCCACAATGGAGATAAAGAGAGTTTAACAGGTGAAGCAAAAGCTGCCCAGACAGGCAAAGCAAAGCAAGAATTCATTCCCTGCTTTCCATGGGCTGGTGCTGAGCACCCCCATCACACACAGGGGGATTGGGAAGGCAAAACTCATCACAGCCATTTTTCCCCACCTTTCCCCTGCCCCTCAGATTTACCTGACCCTTGGTCACTGGGGGTCAGCTGTGTTCCCTCCTAAATGCTGGTGCAGAACTTGGGAACAGAAAAGGCTTTGACTTTGTGTAAGCCCTGCCCAGCAGTAACAAAATCATCCCTGTATTTCAACATTGATTGCAGCACAAATGCCAAACACCCTCACACTGGCTACTGTGAAGAACATGGTCTGAATGCCACCAAAAGTCCTAATATTCACTAATTAGCACTTGGTGGCAGGAGAAAAGGATGAGTTATTAGGAAGGTTCTGAAGGAGCTCAACAGAGGCAAGTTAGAAGCAAACAGCGATAAGGAGAATAAGGAATGTCACAGGTCAAGGTCAAGGAGAGGTCTGTGTTGTTGGGGACTCCTGGTTTTGGGACTGGACAGGAGCACAAGGAAAGGAAAACAAACTGGGCACTGCCACGGGCAGAACGTTACCTGAGCTCTGGGTCACCTGCTGCTTTGTGTTTGTGGTTTGGTTCATTGGTTTGGGGACTTTTTGCTCATTTGTTTAGCTTTGCTTTTTTAAACCTTTTTTTAAAACCTTTGTATAAACTATTTAAAATATGAGAAGGACATGGAAGCCTGTCTAGAGTGAGTATTCTGGTTTTACCACGAGCCCTGGCTAGAGGCAGTGGATGATGTGATGCACCCTCACACCTGCCAGACGCTGTCTGGAGGGGGGATAGAGAAACAGGGAAAAAAATTTTAAAAGAGAAATGCTCCCTGTATCACATTGACAACCTTGAGCAATCACAAACCATGAGTCAGACTCAAAAGTACCATAATTTTAGTCTAATAAATCTGCGAGTTGAAGTAACAAAATGACAAATCTGATTAATTTTTTAATGTTTTGAGAGGGCCTTTAGATCCTATTTTGCTGGCAACTCATTTCATTCCCCAAGTGACATTACCATAAGAAGAGGCAGAGGAAAATCACCTCATAAAAGCATGAATAGAAATGCTGCCTTTGCCAGTGACCTGCAATATTTTGAGTTCCCCTATTGAGGAATACAGCAGATTATGACTTGGCTTTACAGCTTTATTAAACTCCACGAGCACTGATTGGCATGAAATCATTTACAGGAGCAGCAGCATTAGGGATTTAAGTGTTAAAACCCCACAGACGTTCTCCAGTTGAAGCTCTGCTGCCCTGTTCCCCACACACCAAGGGAGAGTGCAGATACCTCTGGTACCAATTCCTCTCCTCCTGCCAGCAAAAAAACCACCAGGCTTCATGGAAGGAAAAGGAGAAATGCAGCTGACCTTGCAGCTACACACCTCTGTGGCTGGCAAGAGGGATAGGAAGAGCTAACACTGAAAATATCACAAACCTGGTGAGGCAAAAGGTCATTTACTGAATGTAAGTGGGGAGTTTGAATAGGTCTCTATGACAGAGCTCAAAGCCCAGGGGAGTTCAGGGGATTCACTAAAAAGAAGATTGGACTGGTGCACCTGGGCAAACAGTTCAGAAGGAGATGCCCTAGAACTGCTTTAAGAAATACAGAGCTGATTTCTGCCCTGTGCCATTTTTTTCCCCAAATTGAACAGTTAATTGAACCAAAAGCTAATAGTTATCATTTGCATAGGTAGAACCAGATATGGAAGACAGCTTTCCCACTCTTTGGAATGGTAGCAGGCAACAGCAAGCTTCTTAGTGTACAGTTCAGTACAATTGAAAAACTCCCTTTTACAACAGTGTCCTGATTTTCTAGACAAATATATTTATTTCAAATATATATTTAATATTTGAATTATATTTATTTCTATTTCTAGACAAATATATTTATTTCTTTGCACATACTTATCTAGGATAGTACTTACTATGTGCAAAGCATCTCAAGCCTCATGTCATTTCTCTGTCTGTCTCACTACAGTTTGGCACTAGCTCAGAGAACCACTGAATAATTTAAACCACCAACACCTATTAAGATGAAGGAAGAATTTCTGTAGTTCTTGTGCTGTCATAACATGAACATACCAACACACAGTGGAAAAAATATACATCCTTGGGTGTAACTACATTAATTTTCAAATAATTTGGGCTTTAAACTTTAGCAGGTACAGAAAAAAGAGAAAGCTTCATGAAATGAGGAAGTTCACCTCAACTGTGAATCCAGCCATTGTGATTTTAATGGATATGAAGTGATTTCTATAAGTACAGGCTTAGCTCACTGAGCAGTTTCATATTTGCAAGCTTCATTAAATACATACACTTACAATTTCCAATTGCAGTGAAAACAGAGATAATTTCAACACCACCCTTTTTGAAATAGCTCATCTTATAGCATCAAATTGTGTCATGCATTGCCAAACAAAAATAGTGCTATCCGTCTTTATTTGACAATGCTGGCAGAACAAAGCTCAGAGCACAAAGCTGCTGAGAGGCCTGCAGCTATTTATGGGGAAGGATGGCAGTCATGGAAGTTTTTCAGAGATTCTTTGAAATCTGACAAAGGGAATTAAGGTTAAACTCCATGTAAGAGAGAGTATTTTTTATAGTTTCTGTTCCTATTGCTTTATTTTTCCTATATTGAAGGTAGAGGTTATCTGGGCAACAAGATTTAACAAAGATAGAAAAAAAATAGATGTATTTCCAATGTTCTGTTATTAGGCCTTACCAAAGAATTTAATAAGTTGAATTTTTCTATTAAAGCAATTGAAAATTTAATTAGTTTCTTAATTTATTACTTCACAAGACTTGAATTATAAAACAATAACGTAAGCTGCACTCTAATTGCCTGAGTATGTCTGAAGATGACAGCGTGTTTAGGCTTTCACTTGAGCATCTAATCTAAATATTTTAACAAATAGCACAAAAAACACTGCAGTTGTTCAAAGAGACATTGCAGAACTACTCATTTTTTGGTGACAAATAAAACCATTCTATTACAGCATTATGTTTACTGGTATATTCCACATTGTGATGGGGAATTTCTTTGCTTAATATTAACACTGTTCTGTGGCCCCCTTGAGAGCTTGTTAAGAAAGATTATTCCCACTAAACCAATAACCTGAAACAAGGCTGAGCTGCTGGTACCATGGAAGTTTAGGGGCTGAGGCAGGTCTGGAGGGCAAGGGGTGAGCTCAGCCCTCCCTGTCTCTATGTGAAAAACGCCAATCGCTTGTTTTTAAAATTTTAAAAGTTTAATAGTAATAAAATGGTTATAAAAATAGCAATATAATATATTATATATAATATATATTATATTATATCATTTATATAATATTAGAGTTATAATAATTTGGACAATTTGGATTAGGACAGTATGAGACAATAAGAACAAAGAGTTAGGGACAGTCCAGGGCAGCACAAGCCCAAAAAAGGACCCACATTAACAGAGGATTAACCCTTAAAAACAATAACCTGTTGCATATTCATACACCTCATACATGATGCATAAATTCCATTCAAACACAGGATTCTGTCAGGTCAGTGTCAGCTTCTTCCTCTGAATCCTAAGGGTGTCTTCAGAGCTGAGCAAGGCAGGAAGAAGTTCGTTTCTCCTGATAATGGAGCAATAAATTCTCTTTCTCTGAAAGATTTAGGTGTCCTGTGACTGCTATCTCAGTGTGAGTCCTTTCTTTTAAAAAAAAAGTATCACATAAGTATCAATACTTTTTTTAAAAAGTATTTACATAGCATAGTTTCTACTTTAACATTTTGTCATAACCTAAAACTGTATTTAACACACTACTTAAGAGAATTAATACAGCATAACTTTCTAACACAACACATATAATATTCATTTTAATATTTGCAAAAAGCCAATCATAAAATACACATTTATCACATATGGGAATGTGCCCCTTGTTGACAGTGTGACAAAACTATCCTTTGTCCCCTCAAAAAGGAAAGAAGCCCAGAAGTTTCTCTTTGATTTAGTGAAAAGACATCTCATAGGCCTGGGGGACTTCACCTCAAATTTAAGGATAGCTAATTGGACAGAAGCCAAAAAGTCCCCCCTGAGCAGTTTACTAGAAAAAGAAGAGAACAAAGAAACCAATCACTTTGTGTTTTACCAGGAGCAAGGACCTCCTGCACCTAGCTCGGCTTTTCTCTGTTTGTTATTTTGCCTTTTATTAAACCTTTTTGTTTCCAACACTGCCACAGAAGCCATCCTGCTGATTTTATGCCTCCAAAGGTAGCTGAGCTATCTTGGGTGTGTTATAGACCTCCAAGAGCTTATGAGACCTGGCTCGAGAAGGCAACTATTACTCCTGTCCTCAGCCCCCAGCTCCTTTTTGGGTTTGTTGTTGTTGAAATGGCTCCCCAGGAATTAAAAAGTCTTTTTTTCTCAGCACCATGCTCGAAGAAGTCGGGGTTACTCGGCTTTGGTTTTTAAGGTTTTTGTTTGTTTGTTTGTTTTAATCGAATACATTTTATTTTGGACTTGCTGAGGTCTGTTTAGCAGGTCAGGTTGAGGCACATTGACACCCTCAGGGTGGTCTTAGCTTTTTATACTAAAAATTACATGTACTTTATTTACAATAATTTTCCAATACCTATCACCTATGTTAGACAGTCTGTCTCTACTCTAAACCAATCCAGAAGTGCCACCATCACAGCAGAAGATGGAGGGCAAGAACAAGAAGGAGAAGAAGGACAGGACACACCCAGATTCCTCCATCTTGCCTCTTGAACCTCCATTCTAAATCCCCAAAATTCTACATTTTCACCCTGTGATAAATTCACCATCATTCTATTCAAACCCTTGTGGCTTTTAGATCTTCACACAAAGCTGGTAATTGGTTCCAAGGGCTAAATCAAAGGCACAGGTGTTTGTGACTCCATGCCAAGGTCTCTGAGCCCCTTGCCAGGGTCTCGAGTCCTCCAGGGCAGCCAGAGGAATGTCCTGGGTTCCAACACCCCCTGTCCTCAGCCCTCCCTGTCCTCAGCCCTCCCTGGGCTCAGCTGGCTCAGATCTCATCCAGCTCCTCCCCAGCACAGAAGGCACAAAGGATATTTTTTACATGAAACTCAGCACTTTAAATGTATCTCCCACTATCCCAAACTAAAGTTTTCCAATCAGGTAACATTCAAAAAATATTTATATCTAACAGTTTTATGGTCTTGCTTGATGGTTTAGTAATATTATTAGCTGCAAAACTTTTACAGTCATAGGAGTTGACATGTTAGCTTATTTTTTTAATTGCCCGTACTGCTTTATTCACACAAGGAAAATTAAAACACTTCATATTGCAGTAATAGACTGAGTGGGTGGATTGCTTGATTTGGGGTTTTTTAAACATATTGATACTTCTGAAAGTCATAAAAAAATATATTACAGAAAATACCATTATAAGAGAAACTGAATATTCATAAAATGAGAACAGCTTAAATTAATCTGGTGTTTTCATTTAATGAAAACTGCCAGCTTGAATCAAAATCCTGTTTTCACCTGGACCCACACTGAAATTAAAGTAGTACAGTTTTTTTTTTTATTTTGTCCTTTGGAAGAGAGCTTTGTAGTTTAATTACCTGTACATCTGCACTTGTCACCTGGAATAACATCATCCATAAATTTGGATTGTTATTATGCCTGTCTGCCAGTCTTCCCATCAGGTGGTGGTAAGTTGGGGCAGACCCAAAGTAAGAGTTCAAGTAAATTCCAGTCCAGTTTCAGGTACTTACAAAACATCTGTTAACTCTCACAATGAGATGTTCTCTCTCCAATAGGACAATTGGAGAGCTTTTTTAAAGGTCCCAGCCCCATGTGGCAAAGAGGAGCAGATTCCTGGAATTTCTGGTTGCTGTGAGGTGCACATCACTTTTTCACTGTCCTGGCTGTGTTATCACACCACTTATTGCAAGAATACAAAAATCTCCCTGCAAGGGAGCTCAGTGACACGTGGCAGCTCCTCCCTGAGGAAACAATCCACTATTCCAGAACTTTACAGGCTGTGTTGGTGGAGCTAAGTGATCTGGAAGGCTCTGAGGGACTGAAATGTCCCAGCCAATGGCACAAACCACTGCCACTGGCAAAAGCAGCAGGGCTTTGGTGGCCATGGGGGCTTTGGTGGCCACAGGGGCCTTCATGGCCACGGGGATTTGGTGGCCTCGGGGGATTTGGTGGCCATGGGAGCTTTGGTGGCCTCAGGGGCTTTGGTGGCCACAGGGGCTTTGTTGGCCACGGGCCCAGGGCAGGGGGTGAACACCCAGCCCTGGAGGGGCCAGGCTGGGAGCCAGGGAGGGCAAGAGGCTGATCAAAAGCAGATGCTGCCAGGTGGCTCAGGCTTTGCAGCAGGGCAATGCCCTCCCTTGCACCAGTGGCTCAGCTTGGAAACTCCCCTGGGGAAGGCCTGGGATGCTCACACAGAGGGCTTGAGGTTTTCATCCCTCCACATGGGCCACACCTGGCTCAGCTGCTGGGAGAGGCAGGGCCTTGTCCTACAAGGGGCTAAAAACCATCAGAGCCCCCCAAAGTGCCCCAGGATCCACAGTGTGACACAGACAGTGTAAAACTCCCCCCCAGGGAGGTGCCTGGGCATTCACCCCAACCTGACCCTGTATTAACCCGGGAAATTTGTGTTTTAAAGATTTGGCCACTTTCAGCACCACTTCAATGACTGCACATTGAAATTACAACAGTCAAACTTTGTCACTGGATCCACAGATGGTGACTTTTCTACTCTTCTCCTTTCTGTCTCTTTCTTTCTCTGTCTCTTTTCCTAACTTCTTCTTCTTCTCAGAATATATTGCAAACCAGACTAGAAATTCCAGTCAATGCCTTAGTGAGTGCCTTGCTGTGCCTGGATACGTTCAAGTTGGCTAAGTTTGAGTTGACTAAGTTTGATTTTGCTAAGTTTGAGTTTGAAAAGTACCTTATTTATTCTACCTTAATGTCCTAAACTTGGCAAGCAGAAGTTTGTTAGTGTACCTCCTGGGAATTTTGTAAAAGTTTCAAAGTAAATCAGACAACCTTCCCATTTACCCATTGAGAAGATCAGAGCTGTGAATGAGTAATTGATATCTAACATGGCTTAACTTACTACTGAGACAAGAAAAGGGTTTCTATCATTCAACATGCTGCTTTTTTTTTTTTTTTAACAGGGCAACTTCTGTTTTTTGCAGTCAGGCTCAGAGTTTGAGGAAGGTGAGGAAAAGAAGGAAGGATGCCATTTATGAGCATCAGTATTCAAACTGTCTTCCCTGGCATGCTCCTTTCTCCTCCCTCTAAAGACATAGAGGAAGAACATGAATAGCAGTAGTTGCAGGGTCTAACAGTGCCATTTGTCACTGCCAAGATTCATCAGTGATACAGGATTACAACAGGGAGCAACTGAAAGGTTAAGGATTTATCTAGAACATCTGAAATGGATATTAAACAGAGATTAACAGCAAAGTGATTAATGAAAATTAATGTTTTCTGTCTTAGCTACTGTAATACTGAAAGCAAGAAAACTTGTTTCCTTTCCAGGAGCCATCACTGACCTCTTCACTTGCTAGCAACACTTAGAGTAGGTACATAGGTTAAACATTTTGTATTTTGACTTTACTGTGCAGAAATTTAGACAAGACAATAAATGTGTTCTCAGGACTGGAGTGCTGTAAGCACAGAGGCAATGACTTCTGGAGATGAGTGTGAGAAACAAGTTTTAGTGTCTAAATGTCGTTCACTGCCTGCTGACACTGAGACCCTCTGAGCAATAAAAAATTTCATAAAAGCTCATAAAGGCAGTTTTATTGGTTCTGTAGAGCCACGATCAGGATTTTCCTTTCAATACCTATCTGGTGCCATGCTTTTTAAAAGAGTTACAGGCTTGCAAAGTTACAGGAGGTATTTAAAAGGCATGGAGTCAAGGAGGTGCTGGGCAGTGCTGGGTTAATGGCCGGGCTCAGTGATTGCAGAGTATTTCCAGGTGGGGTCTATGGACAAATCACAAACAGGACAGGACTGCTGGGGAACGTGCCTTGAGCTGTTTTATTTTCCAGCATCAGCCTCATTACATGGTCATGACAATGGGAAGATGCCAGCAGCTCACATCCCTGGTAGCAGACCAAGAACTCAGTGTTACAACTCACTTTATAAGTTTTTTGACCAATCACACAAAGCAAAACCACATTGACAGTAGTTCCATCCAACCACTATAAGCACAGGTACCTTTGGCTAAAACAATGCTTGCTTACTTAGAATACAATACCTGCTTGTGAGCCTTAAAACACAATGCACAGAGCTCCATTATTAAGCTTAGAACTTCCCAATATCTCACTAGATGAACTTTTCTGTAGCTTAGGGAGTTATTCTAGACAAGTGTTAATACACAGACCATTGTTCTATCTGTCCTTACTTTTCTACTCCTTATATAATTTTTCTGCTGGCCAATCTCATGGCTACTCCTTAGCTCTAATCACAGTTCTGCTGTCTCTGAGGCCTGCCTTTTGCAGCTTTCCCAAAACCCTCTGATTTTAGGGATTCCCACAGCAGAGGATGTTTCCAATAAAAATGATTCTTGTAAAGATCACTGGAAAGCTGATGGGCCATGAGCAGAAGGGCTGTGAGCCAGGCACAGCCTGACAGAGCCTGGCACAGCCTGACACACACAGCCTGACACACACACAGCCTGACACAGCCTGGCACACACAGCCTGGCACAGCCTGACACACACAGACCCGGACACACAGACCCTGGCA